>NW_021634302.1:0-30129 GCF_004799145.2 Neltuma alba | reverse complement strand
CAGAGAAAAAAAGGGTCCCCATCACACACTTAAAAAACAGTCCAATTTTTACTTTTATCGGGTCTACATATGTCATATTTATTTTATTTATTCTTTTTTGGGGCCACATTTATTTTATTTAGATTTAGAATGAGAATTATACAAAGCTTTTTTTATTTTTTTCACCAGAGAATTCTATTAAATGAGAATTCAGGTAAGCAGCCGGCGCCGCTCTTAAACAAAAAAGATAAATTATGTTTTTAAAAGATAATTTATTGGTAAGATTTTAAAACGTCGCTATAAATAACTCCCTCTTATCCTGAACAATGGGTCCTTTTGAATTTCATAAAACTACATCCATTTATCTCGTATTAAATTTTTTTCATTAAAATACCCTTAATTAATACATTTTCTTAGAAAATAGTCATTACTAGGTAAAACATCACATTTAGTACCACATGGTGCTTAAATTTTTAACTATGCTTCTTCTCGCATGATTATCTCTAATAAAAAAATACCTGTAAAAAAAAAAATCACATAAAATGCTAGGAATAATTGTAACCATGCAGCATGCTAGGAATAATTGTAACCATGCAGCACAAATATTTAACATATTATTTTTATTTAAATGTAAAAAAATCTCATTAAAATATGTTATTTTTTAAAATATTTTTTTCATTTATATTGAAAATTACTCTCTTCATGAAAAACTTTTCTTGATAGGTACAATTAAATAAGCAGAGTTTTATATAAAAAAAAAATTATAATTTTGGGAGATTAAACAAATATTTAAGTCCAGAAAAAAAAATCATTTCACTAAATTTTATATTTAGAACCGAAAAGAATATATTTTTAGCCAACTTTTAGTGTCTTCTGAACCAAATTTATGTTTTTGTGGGGAAAGAGTCCCTCCAAAGTATATTGGGTTGGAACTATTGAACCACATATTTTCAGGCTTCAAAGTATGAGATGATTAGGAGTATTCATATGGATTAAGTTGTAAAAAAAAAAATAAATAATTATAGATAAAGTGAACTAACTGCAATTTTTTAAAATAATAATTAATATTCACACAGAAAGAAAAGAAGTTTATATACTCCTCCGGTCCTAAATATAGGACCCAATTGTGTGAGTTAGTTTTTATCTTAAATATAAAACCTATTTCTTATATTTATCAATTTCTCTCTAAATACCTCTATCTATATATTTCTTCAATCATAATCAAGTAGAAGCGGGAGTATGGTATTAAGAAAGATGATTATGGTGTCTTAGGGAAAACATATTACATTTTTTATAATTAAACCTATTTAACCTAACTTTCTTAATCTAATCAGTTAATTAAATAGGTTTTATATTAAAGACCGAAGAAGTGCTACGTATATAATCCTTTCTTCCTCGCAGAAAGGCATCGCCAAATAATGAGAAAAGAATATTAAACATAACAACAACAACAACTCTATATTCTTAAGTCATATTCAAATTAATAATTAACTATAGTAATTCTTCAAATCTTACTTGCATGAATTTATTCTTGATACGGTCCTAAACTTCATCACTAATAAATGCTCCGAATCTAACAGCTTTGCTAAATACCTCAATTTATTTTTTTATTGGTCAATAATTTTTTATTTTAAAACTCCTTGGATTCTAAACTCAACCTAATTTATAAGCACATAAAAGAATATGCATGTATTTAAATTCTTTGTATTTTCTCTGGCTCTATATAAAATATAAAAATGAATCACATTATTTATAACTTGTGGATAATATAAAGCTCATTATATATATATATATATATATTACTTTATTACAATATTCTAAACATTGATATTAACTTGACGTGACGGTCTAATTAAAAAAGAATCAAGAACTTCACCGGAAAAAAAAATTCAAGGAATGCATAATTACCGTCTCAGAAACTTATATATTTAGAATGATTTATTAAATTGTGCTAATTAATTTATTACCATTAAATATAAAATCTTATATTTGACTAACTATTATAGTGTCAGAAAATCATGCATATAATTTCCCAAAAATAAGGAACATAATCCTATGAAATGTCAAATGGGTAAGAAGTTTTCTCCAATTACATTATATATATATATATATATATATATATTCAAGATCATGATTTTTTTTTAATTTTACATAGTTTAAACTTTAACCTACATACGTACACAAATATAACCTAGGATTTCATCTAAACATAATGGCTGGCATTGCTGCTGGAGCAACTATCCTCATTTAACTGATTAACAACACATATCATTACTTTGAATGAAACTAAACAAAGTTTTATTTTGGAAGATCGAAGAAATTATAGGGCTTGGATCAAACTTTTTAAATTGTTTTTTTAGTTGATATATACTTAAATAATCTCTTAAAATGAGGATAATGCATCGTGAATGGTCGGGATAGCTCAACTAGTAGAGCACAGGATTGAAAATTCTCATGTCACCAATTCAGATATGGTTTGTGACACATGATTAATTTGTATGATTATCTATGAACATGGGTCAACGTACATATTTCTCAATAGAAGATCATCATACATATTTATCTGTCTAGGTGCCTGGAGATATACTCTTTCTAGATGAATAAAGAATGTGTATGTTTATGTATATAGAAAGTATGTCAAAAAATAACTTATTCCTTCCCCCCTCCAAGACTCCCAAAAAGAATGTTAATACTTCTTCAATAATATTCAAAAAGTTAAATTAATTGGTTGAAAAATCCAAAAGTCTAGTTTAGGGAAATTGAGGGGTAGAACTAGCCAAATTGTTTGCTCGAAAATTATGATTTTAATTTTGTTTAGAAATTTTTTATGTATTTAAAAATATATGATGAATTACCTATTGTACTGTGGGTTTAGCGATTAAAAAGGATTGGACACTCTCACAAAAAAAAAAAGAGAATTCAATTCCTAAAATTGTAGCTAACATAGCTAAGCGAAGCGAGAGTACTACCGGCATGAGAATTAATGATGTAAAAAATACATGATGAATTGGTCTTTTCACAAGCTGTGAATGAACTCTTTTTTACAAAAATTGGGAAATACATTTTATAATTAGATCAAAACTACAATCAATAATTCTCATTTGAAATGCACAAACATGTCAAATACTACCTTCGATCCTAATTATAAGAGCCAATTGATTAATTTGAGGAAATTAAGAAAAGAAGTTAAATTAGTTATTTGTAATAAATATTTATTGTCTTTCCTAAAATATTCTTACTAATCAAGTATATTAGCTAAAACTATAATTATTAGAAGGACTATCTTAAAAAAATTAAGTAAATATGAGAGAAAAAATAGATTGGGGTCTTATATTTAAGACCAATATAAAATCAAACAAGACTTTATATTAAGAACCGGAGTAGTATAAGATAAATGAATATGACAGTTTGTATTTTCGGCTTTCTTGCAGCAATCGGTAAGCTAATTACTCCTCCGGTCCTTATTATAAGACCCAATTTGACTTTTTATTTGGTCCTAATTATAAGACCCAATCCATTTTCTTTCTTATATTTATGCATTGTTTTCTAAGATAATCCTTCTAATAATGATAGTTTTAGCCAATATACTTAATTAGCAAGGATATTTTAGGAATAACAACACTTATTTATTATAAATAACCAACTTAACTTACTTCCTTAATCTCCTCAAATAAATCAATTGGGTCTTATAATTAGGACCGGAGGAGTATTTATTACATTCTTTAGCCCCAGAAGAAGAAAAAAAATAACTATTTCATTTCATTCATTTTAGAATCAGTACATTAAAGTACCAACTAGATCTCAGTTTAACATGTTTAATTGTCGAAGTTAAACATGTTCTTCAGTCTCACCATCAAAATTGAGCTTTTCTTCAATTCACAAACCTTAAAACTATTTAAGAAGCTAAGAACTTTCTCCTTCAATTTTTTCTTTCATAAAAGAAAGTGTGACTTTATTAATCTTCTGCCGTGAATTTTGATCCTGCGAGGCCACAAATACCATCGAATTCGCCCTATTCGCTTGACGTTTCCCGAGAAATCAGCTTCAAACTCCAATCCCTCTCAATTTCTTCTCTCCTCACCTTGCTTTCACAAAAACACAAACACAGACGCCCTTTTTTCCCCCCCTTCTGCCACAAAACGAGGTGAGAATAAAGTGCGTGGTTTACGACGTCGCCATAGACTGGAAAGAATCAGAGAATGGTTTCCTATGTTAACATTCTGCTGTACGGAGTTGGGGGCTTAGTGGTGGCCGGTATGGCATTGCTGGTGGCGTTGCAGGAGAAGCTTGTGTACGTGCCCGTCGTGCCTGGCCTCACCAAATCCTACGCCATCACTCCCGCTCGCCTCAGGCTCACTTACGAGGACATCTGGCTCAGATCCTCCGATGGCGTGCGTCTTCACGCCTGGTTCATCAAGCTCTTACCTGAGTGTCGAGGTTTGATCTGACTGACTCACTGGGTTCAATTTTTTTTTTTTTTGCCAAACCTTTTGTTTCGCCTTGCCAATTTAAGTAATTTCGTTCTGATTGGTTTGGTGAAGAAATGAATGTTCTTGACTGAGGGAGTTAAGATGTGGATTTTGGCCCTTCTGGGGATACGAAGTTTAGCCTACTTTAAATTTGTCAGCTTTGAGCTCAATTTGGGGCTAGGATACAGGATTTAGGTTGTTTCGCGCTCGACTAAATTAATACAAATCGATTTGGATTTACATTTTTCTGAAATTTGCTTTGGGTTAGAGATATCTGGCTTATTTTGTTGTAGTTTTAGCTGGGTAAATGATTTAGCGTCTGCTTTGTTTTGGGCGTGCATTTGAAACTTAGATGTGCTATTTGGCATTTTATTTCTCAGAGTTAACTGAATATGGGGAAGTCAGTATCTTCTTGGAATGAAAGTTTTGGGGTGGACTGCTGTTGATTAAATGAAGCAGGCTGTGTTGCGTTTGGTTAAATGGAATAATCTCAAATTGGATTCCCTTCCCTTTTACATGTGCTTCTTTTAGAATTTAAATAATACTTACTGTGTCAGTGACCTATGGTCTTGGGTCACATCTTCTCGTCTTATGCATCAAAAGACTTGGTTGAAGGTCTTATTTTCGTCACTTTTATAACTATGCAGTCTAAACTTACCGCCTTGACTGTTCTAATTTAGTTTTCTTCCCTCTTTTGGATAATGCGGTGCTAATTTAATAGGCTACAAACTAGTCATAGAATAATAGGCCAATAGTGATCAGAACAACAGAAGGAACAAATTAATGTTCAACGTTTGAAAGTACAAATTCTTGGATGTAATTAGATCTAAATGCACCATGATGCAAGCTTTTGCGTTTGGTATGTTTTCTGTTAATTGAACCATTTGGTACTTTCTGTATGTTCATCAATTTACTGTTATAATAGATGCTGTTCTTAGAGGTTTTATATCCTCATGTTTCATTTACAGGTCCAACCATTTTGTTTTTCCAAGAAAATGCTGGAAGTATCCTTCATATGCTTTTTTATTTTTAATCTATACATCTTCACTTGATCAGGTTCATTATGCTTTTTAGAGGCCTTGACTACTGGCTTTTAGATATTGCTCATCGTCTTGAAATGGTGCGCATAATGTTGCAGCGGTTAAATTGCAATATTTTCATGCTTTCATACCGAGGGTATGTGCTAGTACCTCAATGTTATTATTTCATCACCTTATCTTTAACAGATTGATGCCTTCTAAAATGCACATGCAACTTTCTCTCTAGATTGGTACTAATATATCATTGGACTAAAACAGTTATGGAGCAAGTGATGGCTATCCTTCACAGCATGGTATTACTATGGATGCTCAGGTGTGCACAGGCATGCTTAATTTATTGATATCCTTATTTCAGTTGTCAATCTATTTCTCATAGATGTTTGCCATTGTGAATAACCTCTTTGTTCTCAGGCTGCATTAGACCATCTTTCTCAAAGGGACGATGTTGACACATCTAGAATAGTTGTATTTGGAAGGTCACTTGGCGGCGCTGTTGGAGCTGTGCTAGCAAAAAATAACCCTGATAAGGTATCTGTCTAGTAAACTTTGCACTTTTCTTTTGTTGTAGCCATTTCAGGATTCGTGAGTTTTTAGTTTACTTTTTTGCCATTGACAGCAATTTGTAGTGTGGGAATTTGGTCATCACTCTGAATCTCGATATGTTAAGCTACTATTTACTTATACCCTGCTAGATTGACAAGGGGAATTGTATGGAAATTCTCTATCAAGTAGCTCCAACCAGGTTTCTGAAATAGAACTGCAAGAGTTTTATAGCTGTATATGGATTTATAGCAATTCTCTATCAAGTAGGTCCAGCCAGGTTTCTGACATAGAATTGCAGGATTTTTATAGTTTTATATGGATTCATGACTTGTTTAATGATTATCTGAGAAATTTTATTCCTCTTACCCTGCCACTCTCCCCCCCCCCGGGGGTGCCAACACCCACCCTGCAATAAACTAACAAATGAAAGAGTTGTACGGGCACTAACAGTATCATCTTTAAATGTCATTCATCATTCTGTTGTTTAAAAATATCATTTTGCCAACCAGTGAGCATTTTACTTTATGATGGAGTTTTTATCATGACGTATTTTACTAGCATTTTGGTCTTTAGGGAAGTATTCATTTTGAACTTTACTTTCAGAATATATTCAACTTGAGTAGTTTAACATACAGTCGTCATTTCTTTTTTTGTATTCATTATATTGTACTTACCATTGAGCGAGTCATGAAAACAAAGGACTGATGCAATCTTGGATCCTACCTTTTTAGATTCATCCCTCCTTGTTATTATCAACAAGAGCTTGTTCATGCCCCTGTAGTTTACAAATATTTTTGGCCTTCTTTCTGCATCATAGGTTGCGGCACTGATACTGGAGAATACTTTTACATCAATATTGGATATGGCTGGTGTTTTATTACCTTTTCTGAAGTGGTTTATTGGAGGAAGCAGCTCTAAAGGTCTTAAAATTCTCAATTTTCTTGTACGCTCTCCATGGAATACTGCTGAGATTGTTGGCCAGGTGAGGAATACTTCCATTTTCATATTTCTCCTGTATGTATAAGATATGCATTTATTCACTTGCTTTTGCGAGGTTTAGAAGTGAGGTTAAAGCCCCTCAAGTCCATGGAGGATGCTGATTTTCGATTTTAGAATTTCTTATTTATCTCAATAAAAAGTATCATTCAATGTTTTGCTTCCAAGCCATTTTTCTTTTATGTGTCTCTTGCTGGATTTGCAAGTTTGGGCCTCACCTTTTTTCTAAATACTATGTTAATGCCAGGTTAAGCAGCCCATCCTTTTTCTCTCGGGGTTGCAAGATGAGATGATCCCACCATCACATATGCGAATTCTCTATGCCAAGGCAGCTGCTCGTAATAATCGATGTCTCTTCGTGGAATTTCCTACTGGCATGCATATGGACACATGGCTAGCTGGTGGCGATAACTACTGGAAAACAATTCAGGACTTCCTTGAACAGCATGCTTCAGGGGAAAGGGAAAGCAGTTCAACTACAAACAGTAACGGTAATATTTTCCTCAGACTATTTTCATTTTCAACCATAGGATGGATTAGGAAATCAAGACACCTTTGCTGAATACAACAATTAAATGAATTTTACCCAATCTTCCCTTTCAAAAGACTTTACCATGTTTTATGCTCTTATTCAAACTTCATGAAACTGAAACCATTCTTGTGAACAATAATGTTGCTCCATTTTAACACCAGCTCTAAACCAACCACCATTGTTGCATGCTTCCCTTTTGAATTCTCAATCAATTGTTGTTTACACTGCTTCCAGATATTGGGGCGAGGTGATTGGCTATAAGTAGATTATTTCGATGATAGTAATTCGCTAACTAAGGATTCAAACAGTTTCTGCCCTATGAAGTTATACCCGCCTTGAGCTCTCTGTGATGCCGGTGCCTGCCGCTCCAAGTCAGACTTTTTCATGGCACAATTTGGGTTGTGGATTACAGAACTTGGAAGATGTGAGGCAATTTATGATTCCTTTTTCTTTAATGTACTGCTACCTGATGGGGTCTGGATCCCTGCTGAACTCTGACAGATGACAATATTATATATAAAATTTTGCCAAAGGTAATATGTATCTTAGCCTCATGTTTGTCTATATACCTTTTGTTTTCCTTACGTTTTCACACTATAGATTCCAAAGCACACTTGGGCTATTATGGTGTCTACTATTCAACTTAGATTCTAATGCAGGCGCACCCTGCCCCATAATGTCTATTTTGTTTGTTTCATTTGATTCTTATGAAAAAATTTTGAATGCCTCTGTTTGAATCAATATATAATCTTACCTGCCTTGAGGATATGAAAACTCTGGTTTGTGAACCGCATATGAGTCTCATGAACGTTGCTGTCAAATGATCATTGGACCCTTTGGTGAAGTAATTCACAAGATTGTTATTGTTTCCTATTATTTTAAAACAGCTGGAAATTTCATCAAATTTTTCCTTGCTACTGATGCTTGAATGCTTATTAATATGCATATGGACCCATGTATAAATACTGCATGCTTGTTGTCTGTAATCTATGAAACATAAATTGATTTTGATTTGTCTTCAAAATAGAGGCACCCATGTCCAGGGGTAGAAACTCCACTTATGATCCATTTAAATAGGATAGTGTAAAATATATTGCAATCCTGACTTGATCTGAAGATTGGGTGGAATACCTCAATTTCTTAAAACATCTGAAAAGAGTACTCTTGCAAGGTGTTTGATGTTAGGATTTTTCCCCCTAGAAACACTATATAAGTGGAAATTGCTGCAAGAGTAATATTTTGGTTTGATCCAGTATTGCTATTGGCTTCCGAGTTCTGAGTGGGGCATTCTAACCTAACCCTCACTTGGAATAAGATGGGGATGCTTTAATATTTTAATAAAAAAATAATTGCAAGGGACCAAATTATCCTTCAAGTAAAAAAAAAAAAAAAAATTGAACTAATGAGAAGATTAGGTTAGTTGTACCAGTTTTTTATGGAGAGCTACAGTACTTTTCCCTCACCTTAACAATGGAATGATATTCCCCAGTTTTATTGCCAAGGAATGAGCTTAGAGAGTGGGCCTTCACCAAAGCAAACGTTGGCGATAATGGCCCCACAACATATTCATATTTAGAAAAAAAATCTTTTAAATGTATTTTCTTTTCGGCTTAATTTTTCTTTTTGGAGATTATTTTTCTATTGCCTTGAGCTGTTTTTTAATTATTGATCAGATCGTAGTTACGACTATGACTCCTCTGAAATTAATCCTACTAAAAAGACCATGGAGGAATCACTAATCATTAGAGCATGCCAATATTGCAGCACCATTTTCTTTAGTGTGAGCGAAAACGAAATAAATTGATTTATTTATCAATAAACATTTATAATTTATTAAATTAGATTTTAACCCTCCGTTACACGATGAATTGGAGCTAGAAAAAAAATGTGTTGTTAGCATATAAGATGGTTTGTGAAAATTTTCAACACTTTGGCGAGAGTCATTATGAATGTTGTGCAATTTAAAGTAGTAATGTTTTCTTTTAAAGAAATCGTTATTGTATATTTTCTATCATTAACTCTGTCTGGTTATTCTAAAATTAGAATGAATAAAATTATGACAGAACAATTAAAGGATAAAAAAAAATCTTCAAATGCCAAGGTGTTAAAATTGGACTGACCGTTGAGTCGGTCAAAGTACTAATTTATATTTCAATAGTTGGTCTATAGTTCAATCGTTTATGATTAAATTAATGTTTTAATTATATATTAATTAATAATTAATATACGGAAAAAAGGTAACAATAAAATGTATAATAACAAAATAATTATAAGTTAAATATATAATGTATACATCCTTTTTTTTTTCCTCCCCAAAAAAGATATAAACACGTTACCCGCTGTATCATGGAGAAGCATACTTTTCCCCCAAGATCAAGAAGCCTAGCTTTCCAAAACCAAGAAAGGAATAAAAAGAAAGCAGAAAAAGGCTTGATACTATGAGCTCATTCAAACACTTCCTTTACACTGCGCATTGGACTTTCTTTTCAAAGCAATATAATTTAGCCAATGTGTATAAAATATACACACGCTCCTTTCGGAGGACATAAATACAGCAGATGCAGACAAAGGAATCTTACAAACGGTTCTATGGAACAAAAATGAGCCTAATTCTGATTTACTTCTGTCTACATCCCTCATATCTCAATTAGTCTTGTAATTTTTCAAGGGAAGGTTGCTTTATTCGTGATCTGACAAGGATAGGACCTAACCAAGAAAAATCCGAAATGCAGATTCACTTCAATCTAATGGTTTTATCTGATATAATGACGTTGGGGTTTCTGATATGCGGATTTACAGCTGCCAATTCCTTCCATTTTGATCCCGAACCATAAACACGAGATGATATGCTCCACAATGTATCACCAGGTTGCACTTTTGTTGTAGAGAAAGCACCAGATTTGGATGCAACTTTTGACTTCATTATCGGATGCTTATTGCTCTTCCCCATTCCATTGGCAAGTAGCCAACGGGAGCCAGACTTTTCATTGGTTGAAGTACCCCAAAGCTTCTTCTTGCGGGGCTCAGGTTCGGTTGACAGACCAGCAACATGGACTTCAGTTATTTTAAACTGAGGAATGCCCTCCTCTTCAGAGATTTTCTCTTCTTCCTTGTCATCCTTTGACTCCAACTTGGCGCTAGTTTCACGCTCATCATCTTCGTCATTATTGTTCCTTATCTCGGACACATTGCAGTAAATTCTTGGCTTTGGTGGGACAAACACCCTCTCAACTTGTATCAGAGCAAGCATTGGTGTTCCAACAGGCTCATAGTCGCGCAGAGGATCACGCAGTTGCACCATCAAAGCTACTGTAAAATTATTTCCCAATAAACCACACTTTCTGCCATGGCCTTTGCCTCTTTTCTTCTCTCCCTTAGAGGTCCCACGAATGAAGTCAAAGGAGTTTGCATGATGAGCAGCAAGAAGTTTAGAAGTATGATCACTGATATTCTCTATATCATCAATATCACCAGAATCCAACCTCATCCATTCATCCAGAGTTAACGATAGGCCCATTATCCCATCAACAGATTCAACGCCATCACTGCTGTCCTTTAGATCCAACAACTGCAAACCTGCAGCTCCATCCAGGCCAAGAGACCCACTGATATCAGCCCCCCTGCCCTGGAGAGCTGAAACATCCCCAATGGATTGTGCAATGATGTTTGATGGTGCATCCTGGTCAGACATCCCAGACTGTATTCTCAAACCCTCCATTGAAAGTGCTTCAATTTTATCCATAGCCAGTGGAGCAAGATCTTCCAATGAAGCGAATTCTGAACTTGTTTGATTGCCTAATGAACTTGTATTAGACTTTGCAGTCTTTGGTCCCGATGATGTTCCTTTCGAGCCCCTCTGTGCAGAACTAGTATCTTGCCCTGCCACCAAATCATGCTGCGAGGGACATTGCCTACATAGATGAAGCAGCATTCAATAAATGAAACATGCATGAAGAAACGGCTCTGTAAGAATTCTAATTGTAACAAATTGATTGAAACATGATTGACAAACCTCTCTGTTCCCTCCAAGAGAGGCATAGCTTCCCAAGCCACTTGCTGCATTGTTTTCCCTGTGATGTCCTCCAGAGGCATTAACTTATTCGCCTGCATTGAGAGCTTTTCAATTCCCAGTGAAGCCAGACGCTGCAAAATCTCCGTTACACCAGAACCCATTTCTGCAGGTACCACGACAGGATTGGATACTTGCATAATCAAGCTTCCACCACTTTTAGCATTCCTGAAAAGTGAGGGATCCATGGTTCGTAAAAATCCCCCATCCTTTGTCTGAAGAAAAGGACCTAAACCTTCTGCAAGAGGAGGCAAAGTAAGAGGTTCTTCAGGTGATGAGTGGATGGGACTTCCAAAACCAGTAGGGTCTTTCGGTGGAGAATTCTTGAAGGCATCCTCATTCAAACCCCACTCACGCATCAAGGCTTCTGTTTCCAAGTCTTCTACCATCTGAGCCCTCTGTTTGCTCCTCACATCCTGTGTCTCGGTTGGATGCACCTCCTGCAGCAGATCTTGGAACGGTGATGAAGATCTGCAGCCCTCAGAGAAGTTCCACTGCTCAGATCCAACAGGAGCATTATAGTCAACTTCAACTTCATCATCACCCATTTCAAAATCAAATAAAGAAAAACCCTCGGCTAGAGCCTCCTTCTCAAATTGCCTTAAAAGGCGCTCTCTTGGGGACTCGGATTCACTTTCAGAACTCAAACCAAATGGGCTATGGTCCGCACCTATCATGCTTAAAAATTCACTGGCGACTGATTCAGTAATATCATCCAAGCTATGTGATTTTTTCATTTTATATTCAGATCTGGTTTCAACATATGCCTCATCTTTGGGAGATTCCAGTGCAGCTGTCTCCAAATCAGAGATACTATTTAAAGCTGATTCTAATTCCTGCATGAGCAGCTCTTTAGTGATAAAGTCATCATCTTCAGAAGTGAATTTGTTTGGCGTAAACTTCTCCTTAGAATCATCATTTTCCTCACCCAAGGAATCACATTTAATAGCATGTTCAGAAGATAACTGGATACCAGCAATATCATGGGTATCAACATCAGAATCAGGAGCCTTTGTGGTGGATGCCTCCAAGTTAAGACGTTCATTTGATGACGATTCTATGCCTTGATCAACAACAGAAAATCTACCTTGGCATTCTTCAGGGTTTTCATTAACATCACCATCACCATCAGAATGGACTGGTTCCAGGTTTTCTTGAAACACACTAATTTCAGGATTGCCAGGAACTGGGCTGCATTTTTCATCATTGCCAACACATTCTTCAGATTTTTCTTTCCCAGAATCAGTCAAGTGAGACTCATGTGGTTTGCTTTCTTCAAGATTCTCAGAGCACAAATCCAGTTCAGGTTTGTCATGCACGGGAGCATTTGTCTTTTCTTCATCAAATTTCTGATATAGAATGTCTATTGAGCTGGCCAGTGCCGACTTTGATGTTGGCAAAACCTCATGAAGATCCTTTACCTCATCTATAGTTCGAGGAGAATACTGCTTGGCAAAACTAGGCACACTTCCAACTCGCCTAGAAGTCAAAGCATTAGGAACAGTATGGTTATCCTTGGTAGCATTACTGTTATCACCAACCACCTCATACCCAAAACTGACATTCATTACAGCACCCCTGGCAACTCCAGATAATCTAAAACTAGTAGTCCACTTCCCTGAGTTCTTCTCCTCCTCAAGTTCTTCCAGTGTAAGAGGAAGCAACCTTGTGAGGTCTACCCTATGCTTCCCCAAATCGAGTTCTGGCGCACTAAGAATACAAGCATAGAGTAAAAAATGCTTAGCTTCATATTTAGCTGAATGGTGAGGTCCACTCCTACTACCATACACTGAGCAAGTGTAGGTCAATTTCTCTTCAAATTCTGCCACGCCTTCAACTACCTTGGCTGGACGGGTCACCAAAACCCCATCCCGCCTCTTCCAGTATACACTAAGGCTAGCATCATTAAAAGTTGAAGGTAACTTCTCGATCAAATGGACTTGGAGAGAAAAACTACAGTCAAACCTCCGATTGCGGATGTGGGAAAAGGCCTTTAACGGTCTCCAATTCCATATGGACTTCTTATCCTTGCGTGAAGGATCTTCATTACTAGCTGCAGGGTTCGATCTGGGATCAGGCAAATGAGACTTCCCGGCAGACTTGGATCGAGAATTAGCGGAAGAAACTGTTTTCCTCGGAAATTTTTTATCCAAATACAAAGCCTTGCTAATAGTTTCAATCTCTTTTAACAGCTTCCCATCCCTCGAACTTTCGCCAGTCTTCTTACGAGCTTCAACTTTGGACAACATCATCTGTAGTTCAAAAACAAAAACCAAATTGAATCGAACCAGCGAGGAAAAATCCCTCATAAACCAAGAGGAATTAACATATACATATTCGTAAACATGTGGGGAAACAAAAGAAAAACCAGCAGATTCCATCAGCAACCCAAAGAAATCACAAAATTGATTTACCGGATGATGTTAAAGATGAACCAAAGCATCAGAAGAAGCTGCAGCGAAAACCCTAGATCACCCAGCCCGAAAAACCACCACCCTCATTCTGAAATTCAAAATGGAAACTCCATGCCAATCAAAATAATCCACCTTTGACTCCAAAAGAAAAGAGCGAAAGAGATTGGAAAGAGATGAGAAACAGAAAATTGATGCAATAGGCAGTGAAAATGAAATCTTACAGAGTGTTCACAACATTTGAGCAAAAGCTTGTTATCTTCACGACTTCACCAACCCCTCTCTCTCTCTCTCTCTCTCTCTCCCCCTTCAATTGCCGCTCCCTCTTTCAAAACGGAATAAAGCATAAACTTCCAACCAAAAAAGCAAAAGAATTTTCAGGTGTAAAAAAATATATATACTCTATATATATATATATATATATATATATCACATGTTACAATATACTAGTATTATATATTTGTTCTCACTCCCCATAAATTCAATACATTTTCCTTGCAGTCCTCATAAAATTTAGATATAAATACTCTTAAGTCTTAACAGATTACTCCTTTTGCTTCTTAATGTAATAATTAATTAACTAATTTAAGTAGATTAAAAAGTTAGTTAAATTAATTAATATGATATATCTTTTTTAAACCCCTTAATCATCTTTTTTAATTTTTTTCCTCCCTTTCTTATTTGATTATTATTATGAGAATATCAGTAAACTTAATTTGAGAAAAATTGATAAACATGTGAAATAAACTTACATAGGATCAATATTAACTCTTCAATTAAGTCATACACTAAAGACCAGAGTAATATATTATACTATTCATAATAAATCATAAATAATACTCCTCTGATTTTAAATATAAAACTTAATTTTTAGTATATGGAGGATCGGAGGAGTATAACTTTTTTCGCTGATTTTACAAAATATGCAAAATTCACACACATTTCAGATTGGAATTATAAAAAAAAAAATGCATATGACAAATATAGTGGAAATAAAAGGAAATGATGAGTGTAATGATGATATTTGAACCTCATGTCTGTTTTTTTTTTTGTTTACTTCTCTTTGGATATGTAAATATATGAATTTTATTGGCCAATTAAATATATAAATATTGAAAATTCAATTTATAATTTTTCTTGCCTCTTCTTTTTAACCGTGGGGTAAGACTTTATTTGTAGCCTTGACTCTTGATGAAATATAATGATTTTCTTCTTTTAATGTTTATTGATGGGTATCTTTGTATTTTTAAAACTATTTAGCATGACATTGATTCTTAATATTAAAGATACTAAATTTTTATCCCACTCATATTAAATAACAAGTCAGAGAATATGAAATGCACAGTTTATTTGATTTTTAACTGTGTAGACTTTAGAACATTTTTAATGAAATGTAGTTATAGTTAAAACTATAATATAACTGCGGCCAACTCAAATTGGCTCGAGTGATGAAAACTTTTCTTATTTAAATAAGTCATTAGAAATCCGAATCCTAACCCTGCTATATATATATATATATATATATATATAGAAAATTGTAAGGAAATATAGTTAATTAGTTATATAAGGAAATGTGATTCAGAACGCAGAACATTCATATGCCAAATATGGAAAAATGTTGATTGATTAAAATATGAAATCCAATGTATTAAAAATTTATCAAAGTCAAATCATGAAGAAATGATGTAAAAAAAATTTTTATTAAACAACTAGATAGAGTTAGATGAAAAATAAAATAAAATTTGAGTATGTTTTTATAATTAAGTTGAGAGATCACAATATGATAAAAATTAAATGATGAAATAAAGCATCAATCAAAAATAAAAAATTATGTGATAAAAAAAATGTAGTTTAGCCTCTAATCAGATTCAAGAGACAATATTGGTTGGTCCGCCGCGGGAGACAAGGGATAAGATGAACCAAGCCTTAGCTGTCTCATATGAATGTGCTTTTGTTCTATTGGCGTTGATTCTCTTTTACGTGTATATATCAATCTTATTTAATTTCTTCAATTTTCTTTTTGGTTTTTTAATTAATTTCTTCAATTTTATTTTTTTAAATTGTCTTCTCATAATCATGTCTCGCCATGCCGGTTTCCACAAGCATTGGAAAAAAAATTTCTAATTTAATTGATTGATTTTCAATTTAAATATTACATATTTTTTAATATTTGTTGATTCCCAATTTATATAAATAGCTCTCATGCTATAGTTCATGTAATATTTTACTGGAAAATTGCCTCTTGCAAAGTTAGTTGTATGTGGATTAAAGCAAAAGAAATTATCTACACATAATTTAAAATTTAACAAGATTATACGCACATCATGGCTAAAATATATATATATATATTTAGTCTTTTAGTTTTATACAGAATTTTAATTTGATTTATTAACTTTAAAAGGTATATTTTTAGTCATTTAACCCTAAATTTTTTAACAGAAATATTGACATTGATATCTTAAATATTAATAAAACATTTTTAAATACTACTCCCTCTGTTCCTTATTATAATTTATAAGAGACAAATAACCGAAGTACGTTGATAAAAAAAACAGTTAAAATTAGTTAAAAACAATTAATGTGTCAAAAGTATATTTTTTTTTCAAAAATACCCTCATTAATAAGGAGAGAGAGCATGAGAGAGAACAATTAAATTATTAAAAGAAAGAGAAGTGGGAGGGAGAGAGAGTGTGAGTTGGAGATAATAAATATGGGTAAAATAGGAAATGAATACAAAAAAGTAGAGACAATTTTTAAGTGTCTCTTATATATAGAAATATGCCATAAGTATCAAATGTCTCTTATAATAAGAAACGGAGCGAGTAATATGTTGATTTTAATTTTTTAAATAATCATGATTGTTAAAGAATGATGATTGATTCGTCGTAGCTGTATAAGAAGCAAGAGTTGGGCCCGCAGGTGGCCCACTGCGCAATTTTCAAATTGAGGCGCCGCCGAAGCGGGCAAATCCAAAGTTCAATTGCGCAATGATTCATATTCGTAATTTAACTTTTAAATTTTAAATATTCATATACCATTTACAAATCAAATATGTGGATTTTTTATATGAAATTTGGAATGGAACACATGATTTATGAATTATAATAATATGACGTTTTTACAATATCAATATATAAAATATGTAGGAGCCACGTTATTTCTAAGCAATAAATATAATGATTCGTAGTTTTCATGCAGCTTATTCTATTTTCCTCTCAATTTTGTTTTACATTCAAGAAATATTTAAAATTTTAAAAATGAAAATTAAGTACTTGAACTTGCATACTTAACTAAATTTTACGTTCCGTATGAAGGAATTAATTTCGTGTTTAATTGGAGGAAAATGAAGAAGAACAAAGATTTTAATTTCAATTTTAAAAAAATGGACAAGTGGGTTATAATACTTTGATTAAATAAAAACAGATGACGTAAGAGGAAAAAAATGAATAATATCAATTAAAAGATTTTATCCTTATTTCTCGATGATGAAACTCAACCAAATTTTTTCTCCCCTCCTCTCTCTTTCCTTCAAGCCAAACAAATCATAAATATTAAATTGATAATTTGATTAAAATTAATATCAACCAATCATTATTGAACTTTATACTTAAAATCTTGTAAAATCTGATTCAATCAAAAGCGGGCCAATTCATCATACAAATCAATAAGCATTTTCAATATCACTAATTATACCTTGCTTCTTTTTTTGTGGCCAACACGGCACTAATTATACGTTATTAATGATTATTCCCCCATCTCTTTTATCTATATGCCTCAAATGAGTATTTACGAAAGAAATTTCCTTCTAAGGGCATGAGTTTTTAGAGTATTTTCAAAATTCACGGTTCTGAAATATGATTATTTCACTTTTGATTTTCCTTCAAGATGTTGACGGCCAAAATTCTTCCACTAACCAACGCCTATTGGTAACATGATTATTTCTCTTAAGAGGGTCATGAAATATCATTCTCCCTATTCCCATCTGCATTAATTGTTTTTTATTGTATAAGTAAAACAATTACATTAAAGAGCCCAAGGCGACTGGAATACTTGGGCTTGGCCCAAAAATTTGATCCCCCACCCCCCAAGCATTATCATAACCCCGGGATGTACAAGTGTGTATGTGTGTGTTAATAATTAGATACTAAGACCAATAGGGATTGGTTTAAATAGTAAGCAGCTTGATACCGCTTAAGCGAAATTTTGAGTTCGAACCTCAGCATATGCAGAAATATCTGTTGGAAGACTTACCTGCTACAGTCAGGTGTGCGACGCGAGTCGGGTCCAGATGTAGTCGGAGCAAAGTTTCGGTAAACTGGATGGGCAACAAAAAAATTAGATACTAAGTTTTATAGTTGAGATAGTAAACAGTTTCATATTTATTTTTTTTTAAAAAAAAGGATTGCAGAGGGGCAGGCACGAAACTACATCACAACACACTCCGCACTAACACTTGCTCAATTACCACTCGGCCGAACGGCCGGTGGTATTGACGGCTTATTTTTAACTACAGTAGTATTGACAAGTTATTAAAAGTGAAGTTTATTATCATTATTTTCTTTTTGCCGGAGAAATTTATTTATCACTATACTAATAAAGTTACATAACCTGCTATTACACACACATTAATTATCTATAAATCCCCCAGGTTTCCGCTGGGCAGATATGTTTCCGACAAAATTAGTTAGTTAAATTCATTGATTTTAAATTTTTATTTTTTAAAAAATAAAAAAGAAAAAATTCAAAAAATATCTCTAAAATTTCAAAATTTTAAATAAGTAATTGTTAAAAAATATGTTGTTATTTACTTTTTCAATATAATCAATTGTTATTAAAATGTAGTAAACAAGATTGATTTCAAATTTTAAAATTCAAGAGGCTTTTTTTTTTTAAATTTTCCCATAAAAAAGTCAGGTCATTAATTAACAAAATATCAAGCCCAAATCAAATATATCAAACCATAATATCACTTACTAGTCAAATAAATTACATCGGCTTCCTGCCTATTACCATTATGTTGACAAAGTGGTGATGTTTTACCTAATCAAAATACTACCTCGGATTCTAATTATAAGAGCCAGTTGACTAATTTAAGGAGGTTAAGAAAGTAAGTTGAGTTAGTTATTTGTTCTAAATAGGTATTGTCTTTCCTAAAATATCCTTCCTAATCAAGTGTATTGACTAGGATTATCATTGTTAAAAAGGCTACTTTGAAAAAATATATATAAATATGAGAAACAAAGTGGATTGGGATCTTATATTTAGGATTAAAATAAAAATTTAACAGTGTCTTATATTAAAGACCGGAGCTAGTATATCACACAATAATATCACTTGCCAGTCAAATAAATTATAATGACTCTTTTGCATGTTTTTCTCGAGCCTCATAAATTATTTTTAAAGGTTAATCCAAATACTCCTTAAATAAAACTCGAACAAAAGATATTTTCTAATTCCACTCAAATATTTATGGATGTGGAAAGGCATCCTTAAGATCAAAATAATAATTGATAACATTTGTTGAAAAATTCAGAATGGTTGTTCAATTCCTTTTAACCATCCCCTATGGTGACCATGCGACATCTTTTTTTAAGCAAATTCTATTAATTATCTCATTTTGCAGAACACCAGGCAAAAGACTTGGAGATAATATTCCCGAGAATATGTCAAATCCATTTGAGATGCCCCCTCGCTCCTTCTTTCTTTCTTTTTCTTTCTTTTTTCTTTTCCTTCGACAATATGATAAATTAACTGGGAAACTAGAAAAGTGTTTAGATAAAATTAAAATTATAGTTTTAAAAGTACTTTTATAATATACTAAATAAATGTGTAGAGGAATTTATTTTGATTTTTAAACAAAAAAATTTTGAAAAGCACTTTTTATGGTGCCCAAACCACCTCTAAAGCCATGTGGCCAAGATTTTGTCCAATTAAAATACGGAATTATACAAAATTGATTCATAAGTTAATTATTCCTCCTTTCAACCCTATTTAAGTTTTAACTTTCAAAAAGAATATAATCCATCTTATAAGCTTTAATTTGGTGGGTCTTAATATTTAATATATTTTTTCAATGTTACCTTTAATTATTTTTCCCTTATCATAGTTTCTCACACATTCTCTTTCATCCTTTTTTTATTTATTATAAAGACATATTTAAAAACAAAAGAATATTTTTAAGGGAGAATTACATTCAAGTCCCACATAAGAGAAATAATCACTACAAAGTCCCAAGTAACAACCTGAGCAGCCTGTAATAACAAGTCCTACAGTGAGAATGACAACCTCTGGGACTTGTTTTTTAATTACGTGGGACCTCATTGTAATTCTCCCTATTTTTAACTTGTTTATTATTTTTAACTAATTGTTTATTATCCGTAAATTAGTTGTTTGAAATTTATAATAAGAATTGGAGGAAGTAATTAATATAATATACCCCTTATGATGTTTTTAGTCACATTTTATAAAAGATGTATTATTCAAAATATAAATTACTCTGAATTTATAGTATTATTACCGATAATAATAAAAATACAAAATAATTTTTTTTAGGTCATTTTAGTAAAGGCACTAATTTTTTTAAAATAACTTATAGTGTAATAAAGCACCGACCCAATAATTTTATACTAACATTTGGCAGTCCCCAAGATGGTTCACACGTGACACGTGTGTGTGTGTGTGTGTGTGTGTGTGTGTGTGTGTGTGTGTGTGTTGCGCATCTGAGAGAAATGGACAAGACGACAATGACCAGATTGTTTTATAATCCGCCTATCCGCGTCGAAGGTTAAAGAACATTCTGGTCTTTGGCTCAAGAGTCTCCTTCAATCCATAGACGGAAACGGCATTGTTCTTCTGATTCTTCACCTTCACGATCATCATCATCATCATCATCATTCTCTCTGTGTGTTGTTTGTGGATTGAGAACGTAGGTTTGTTAGTGTGTAGTAAAAATGTCCGATAACGAAGATCACGTGGAGTATACAAACGGCGAATCTTCTGAAAAGGTGAAGCAGAGATTCAGGGATAGATCTAAGGTATGCGTGAATCGAGATTTCGATTTGATTTTAGCCGTCGTTTGTATCCGTCTATTGTTTCTCAAGCTTTGGTTGTGATTTGGTTTGGCTCCAATGAAGGTGTTGTCGCAACAAGCTGTTCAGACGAAGGAGATGATTTCGAAGCAGGCGGATAAGATCGCTAAGCGAGCTGAGGAACATGAAAGGTTCATTAACAAGGTTTGCTTCTTCTTTCCTTCTTAATATGAAATTGATAATCCACGGGTTTCATTTTTTTTTTCCCCCTTTTTATTATGAATATGATACCTACTCTTGGCTATGTTAACAGTGAGTTTCATATGCATTTTCAGGTGACGCATTTTTTGGGGGTTCTAGGCTTTGGCGGCTTTTGCTTCCTCTTGGGGGCAAGTAAGTTGATAACTCTGATCAGTGGAACCATGTATAATGCTTTCTTTTTTTATTTCCCCTTAAACAAATCCATGGTTATCTTTACTTTTCTTTTTCAATATTTCTTTTATGTTTACCAGGACCTCAAGACATTCCGTATGTATATTGTTTCTTCTACGTCACCTTTGTTCCTCTCCGGTGGATATACTATAAGTATAAGAAATGGCATTACTATCTTCTGGTAAGATGTAATATCTCACACTTATCTGATCCATCTGTTAATTCAATACGTGCTTCTGAAACCGTGCATTGATTTCTTGAATAAAGTTCGGTGCCGTTGGTACTTCCTGTGCCATGTTACTCGGACTCCGAAGGATAGTACTGGTACCGTTTGGTAGGCATTTATTGAGAAGACAGTACAGGCGAAAATCTGTTGCTATAAAAAACAGACGGGTGGACTACTGGACTGCTGAGCAGGCTGATATCTAACTGACCATGTAATCTTAGAGGGGGGAGACGATAGATTTTATTTTTTGGGCCGAGTGAATTGACTTTGAATTCCTTGCAGCTATCACCGAATAACTCAGATGACGAATTATTTTTATTCTAACTGTTTGCTTCTTCTTCTTTTTTCCAAAATAAAAAATAAAAAAAATCACCAACTCTTTATTTGGTTATGTACATAGCTGATGGGGATGAGAGTTACCAAATTCCATTTAAATTGTGAAGTTACTAAATATTGGCTTGTCTTGAGGTTTAAAGATGAAGTTAAAAGGATGATTTTCCTAAAGTTTAATTGTGTAGGTGGGATTTCTACATAAACATGTCCCACTAATAGCGAAGAGAGCATAATGGCTGTAAAAAGAGAGTAATATGAGCTTGCTCAATTATGTCTACTTGCCCTGTAGTTACTTAAATTATGAGAGCTGGATAGATATTCTTATTAATATCTTTTGAGTTGCGTCAAAAATCTGAGCAAGAAAATAAAAAAGTAACTTGATGTTTTTTTTGTTCAGGATTTTTGCTATTACGCCAATACAATATTCTTGGTTGACCTGCTGTTTTCTCCAAAGAATGAAAAGCTTTTCATGGTTTGCTTTGCCTTTGCGGAGGTAGGCTCTCAGTTTCTGATAGTTTGACACGTCGGCAGAAGAATGTTACAAGTGTCAACCTTGTAACTTATTGAAGTGTGGTTGCAGGGGCCATTGGCATGGGCTTTGATTGTGTGGCGGTGCAGCCTGGTTTTCAGTTCTTTTGACAAAATTGTTAGTGTTCTTATCCATCTTCTGCCTGGTAAGTTTGACCTCTTATGTTTTAGAATCTCTAATCTTAGTAGACAGGACAATTGGATTTTGGAACATCAACGGCTTCTATGATCTTAATTGTTTGCTTCTTTAATATTGATATTTTTAAATGTGTAATACGGAGTGCATATCAGGTATGTGTTCATGCACTAAATTTTAGGAGATAGAAATTGTGATAGAAGTATTATGGTTGATGATACTCTGCTGGCTTTGTGTTGGTTTTATCATCCCAATGATGATTTTCCTATTATAATATTAAAAGACTCTGGAACGTTGTTAGATTTGTTCAAATTATTCTCGTTGTTTTTTTTTTGGGCCCCGATTTTGATCTTTACCTGATGATATGGAATTGAGAAATAATCTTACTGTTCAAACACTCCGTAGTAGATATAGATTATAACTTAGTTTGCTGTCAAATGTTAGTAAATCTTATCAGTTATGATGGCTATGAGTTTTCTGAGCTAGAGATATGAAGCCAGACAATTTTTTAATTTTTGGGTCGACATTTGTTGTAACATCTTACAATGGAGAAATTAGGGAGCACGGTTGAAGTTCATATTAGAGAAAATAGAAGGGAGAAACTATAAATGCCAAACTATTTTGCTTGCTAAGGAAATAGTGTAAATATGTTATAACGAAGGTATTGAAGTAAACTTCAATTCCATTTATCTGGGATAAATATTTACATGTTAATTGCCAGTGTATTCTGAACTTTTGATAGTAGGCCAACTTCATGTTGCTTAATGTATCTAATTTGGTTGCATTTCGTTGTCTAACCCAATAATTACTTTCAGGATTGGTTTTCTTTACCATTAGGTGGTGGAACCCCGCAACCTTTGAAGCCATGCATCCAGAGGGAAGTGCTCGAAGGCCTACATGGCCTTATGTGGAAGATAAGGCCTACCTCTGGACATGGCTGTTTTTTGTTCCTTTAGCTGCCTACACTTTGTGGCAGGTCCTTTACTTTCTCATTGTGAATGTTTTACGCCGACAAAGGCTTTTAAGAGATCCTGAGGTCATGACCTCATACAGGTAACTAACAGATTCCTTCTCTATACTTTCCAACTCTCTTTCTCAAATTAAAGAGAATATTTACACATCCGTCCTCTTTTGCCAAGAATCAAGATTCTGGCGCTGTGACGTGTGTGTTATTAAATGGACTGTTATATTTATCTGCGTGTTTCTTAGGGAGCTCTCCAAAAAGGCTCAGAAAGCAAACAACGTATGGTGGCGCTTAAGTGGGATGCTTGGAGATCAAAATCGCTTGTTGATGTACATTGTTTTGCAAGCCATGTTCACTGTGGCAACCATGGCACTCGCCGTGCCCATATTCTTGTCGTATAGGTTGCATGTAGTTTTCCAGTTACTCAAGGTTTCTGCAACTGTATGGAATGGAGGGAGTTTTCTGTTAGACGTAATGCCTAGGCAGGCGATTATGAAGGAGAAAAAGAAATCAGAGATGCAAACTGATCAAAACCATGAGGAATAATCTCATTCGTGGTTTCAGTGAAGTTCTAGAAGTTCAACAGAGCAGTCAGGAATCGCAACTAGAGATGTGGAAGTAGTTGTACAATGTAGATCAAGGTTTTTTTTTTTTGTTTGGTTTGTTGGGGGTGATACTTCCAGTCCAATAGTTCAGGAAATGCTACTGATGTGAATGTACGCGTATGTTACAAATGCATATTTTGTAGGACGGTGTCGATATGTGCGCTTTGTAGTGTTCTCCCTTTCCTATGAAAGCTGCTGAAATGATATTTTTACAAAATGTGTATCAGAGAATCCTATTTTATTTTATACGCAAAACAATATTAACATGCTAATTCGTGTTGTTAAATGAGAATTGTTTCCTTCTCGCATAATTGCATATTGAATTATTAGAGTTCATAGCAAACTGCATGAAGTTTCTGACACGGTAACAGCAAAAGTAAAGGATGAGGGATGAAGCAATAGGCGTTCCCATGATAACCGCAAGAGAAGCAATTCAATTTCTACTCCCAATAAAAAGTTTTAATCAGATGTGTATGATAGACATTTTAAACAAACACATTATATTACGAAAATAGGCACTTATTTCCAATTTTATACAAATTAAGAAATTTAGTTTTAAGTAGTAAAATTTTAAACCTCCCAGGAAGAAATGTTAATTAGATGTGTATGATAAAAATTTTAAACAAAAACATTATATTACAAAATAAATTCTAAATATAAGAATTAGTTTGGAATGCAATTTAGGACAAGTTGGCTAAACTTTTGTCTGAAATTAGATGTTAAAACCCTAGAATTTTTTTTGGGGGGGGGGGGGGAAGCATGGCGATTCATTTGCACTGAGAGGAAACAGCTGCTCATTGTCCTGAGACTTCGAGGAACACAGCTCCTACTAAAGCTGAAATTGAAGCTGTAAAGTTTAAACAAATAATGGGGGATATGTACAGTTGCACTGAGTCATTTTTAATGATAACTCAGCCCATTCAAAAAATCCTATCTGATATTTCAGTTTAACCCCAAAAATATCATAACAAATGCAAATTACATCCAAATGATCTAACGTCACTAAATTTCATCCAACTATAACACTAAGAAGCGACCAACAATATGAGGAAAAACAAAATATTTCCCCCAAAAAAAATAAACAATAATTAAGAATAAAAAGCCCTTGGGCAAGTGTGACAGACATGCCTGGACACCAGCCCTTACCTATAATCGCCATGAATTACAACCCTTGTAAACATGGCTTTCACAAAGGAAAAACCCTCTTGTCGATGAAACTTGAGGGGTAAAAATGAACTAACCCAGACAACAACCCAATATCTGAAGCCTGGGTTGGTGAAAGTATACTGTACACATTACTACCGAAAAAAGATCATATAAACAATTTTTAGAACCTGCAACTTATGTTGTACCGGGAGAGCCAAATGATGAAGCGTCAGAGGCAATAATTGACATTAAATATTTTGCATCACTCTGACCGTGCTAGAAGGAACCCAAATCCTGAGTTATCGCGGATTAATGGAGGAGGATCCACATCAGATGCGTCAACTTGTTGCATGGATTTAGAGATGTCATCTACTGAGAATGGAATACTGCATTCACATTTAACGATTGAAGGCTAAAGTCAAAACCGAGATAGGCCATCATATATTAATGAATAAACTAACACCATGACACTTGAACTGCTGTCTATTCAAATCTAGTATTAGAATAAAAAATTGTGAAAAGAGAAATGCAACAAGTTGATTTCATGAGTTCAGGCATTTACAAATTTTTGGATATGGAAGCAAGATGAGGTCAACAATTGAGGAGGAATTAAATTGTCCAGTATACTCAATAATCAAAGCTTTTGCAGTACCTTGAATCATCATCCAGTAGGAATGAGCTGCTAACAGCGTTGCCAGAGTCTTCAGACATCATGACTCTCATTTTTGCAATAACCTGTATAATCAAGAGGACGATCCATGCTAAGACCAGTTGAAGGAGTTCCGAGAGACGCAACTATTAGTGACCATAAATATAGTAGACTATTGAAACTAGAGACATTAGCTTACATCTGTAGACACACTGTGCGTGCCATATTTATCATCCCAGTACATTGTACTGATCCTGTATAACTGTTGTATGCTAAGAACCTGCAGCACCATAATATATCCTCTAGATGTGAATCGAAGAGTAACTTAAGCAAAGCACAAAAGAAGAAAAAGGCACTTACAGGGCAAAGCTCCTTTGTTATTTCGTTCAAGGTCTTCTTGGGTTTTGATGTATCACCTAAATAAAAGAATAGCAGACGATTGGTCAAGAGGAAAGCATCAATATTGAAGCCAAAATTCAATTTCTATGAAAAATGTCCGGTACCAGGAACCCAACAGCCTGCCTGATATGCTTCAGTTCCTCCCAAGCTGAACCAGCATACTGCAAGTAACAGAGTTCAGGCGGAAACCTAAATTGGAAAAATATATATAATGAAAAAAAAAAATGTGCTCAATGCTCACCTCTTCTGTCGCCTCAGTGCACCACTGTTCTAATTCAGCCAAACCTGTCTTTACGTACTCCCCATTACTGAATGAACAACACTCCCGACGCAACAGAAGACTGCAGATGTGATCATATCAAGCCCATGAAAATGACTGCATTTTTCTTGCAGCGATATGATATATATGCAATGCAGGTAGACAAAAGAATGGGAAGAAAGGAGTGGAAGGGGGAAGAAAGTACCTGTTGAATAGTTGGACATTAATGAATGAGAATATTTGAGTAAACACTTTACAGACCAGGAACGGGGGCACCTAACAACAAAGGACTTCAGTAAATACTATCATTGGACGACGACGGAAATGCAGACATTTTCGTGGAAACATTAGAACTCACATAGTTTGCTTTCATAATCTTCAGAGAGTTGTTTAAGCCGTTCACAATTTTTGCCAGTGAGCAATTAAAGTTTGTTGTGCAACTGCATTAGCATGTGAGCGTCCCTTCACTAAACCTTGACGTGAAGTCCTTGGAGCCTGCATTTGTGTTATCCAGATGAAAATGAACTCAGAACAGTGCTTGTCAATTACATTGAAGTCTAACCCACATGCGACTGCTTTCCTACACCACCGACATACATATCAACCTGCTAATAATGATTTGGGGATCGCTCATAGGTGCAAAGTAGCATACGAAGATTTGTCATCTACATGATGTTATTTAGAAATTCTCCTTTAAAGTGGGAGAAAATGTTTTCTTTTCTAGGTAGCAGTCACTAAAAGCATATTGTCGTATCACACCCCCCCCAACACACACACACACACACTTTTTATACTGTGATTGATATCCTATGAAAAGTTATAATGTTAAATTTGAACACAACATATAATTTCTCTTTTTTTTTTTCCGGACTTCATAAAATACCAGTTACAAGTAACGGACAACTTTGTTGTTTGCTAACAACACAAAAGAATGCCAATTGCTGCAAAACCTTGATTATAAAGAAGCACAATCAAATTTTACTTGCCCTTTTGTCATTAGCATTCATAAAATGGTAACCTGAAAAATCTACCTGGATACACAATCCGAGTAATGGAGATATCTCCTTCTTAAGGTTGTCTCTTATCATTCCATATATTTTTTCCAGGAAGGCAGTAAGCTGCTGCTTGAACAGCAAAGCGGGATATTTTGCTTCCACTTGCCTTAAATCATCCAATCTACTGAGCCCTCTACCATTTAGAAAGGGTAAACCAGCACTTTGAGGAGATGCCCTTAGCCCCTAATATCACGGAAAGGACAACAATTTCATAAACTGAGAGAAGTTTCTGAAGAAAGTATATACTGACAAACATTTGCTTCATACTTGAGACATTCTTCCAAACAGAGATGCCGAGGCAGTTCTCCTCCTTTGTGGTGTTAGGCTAGCTGCCCCACTAGCTTTGAGAGTTCGTTGGAGAAGCAACAACAGAGTTGATGTATTAGACAACCAGTAGGCTAATATATCAGCATTATCCTGCGCCTTTAATGTTTCAGAAGTAGCTATTTATCAGTAAAAAGTACTCCAGGATTCATATAAGCATTTAATAATGCAAAAGCTAATTTGAAGAATGCTCAAATAAACAAAAAGTGGAGGTTACCTCAACTGCTGAAGATATAGTTTGAATAATACGGTCAAAAACACTTGTTCTTTCGACTTCAAATGATCTCCAGTGAAGAAGACATTTATAGATCATGCACGCAGCAACAGGTTTGCCCCCAGAAAATCCCAAATCTTGTGATATGCACTTGATCAACAAGTCCTGGTTTTCCTGACCCAGAAAATGAGATAGTAAGATATGGCAAGATTAAGGAAAAGGGGTAAAAAATGAAGAGACAGTTCAAAATATTCAACAAAATTTAGATTGTTCAGAGCATCTAACGAGCCACTCACTTGCTGTTTCTCATTCAGAGATTTTTGTGGCTTCCCCTCAGATTCAGGTTCACGTGCATTGGATACGGCAAGTGTCATGTCCTAAGAGACACAGAAGGAAAGACTTTTAAACTAAAACCTTCCATTGCGAAAAAATTATTGACATGCATTCATGAAAAGCAAAGAGTCCTCTTACTGTTCCAAGTTTTGATTCTCCATTCAAAGCATTTCCATTTTCCGGTGTCCTCTGCAAATTGTGCACAAGATCTTACTGTAAATTTCTATTCATGCATTCTAACGCAGGCAAATAACCTCATTTTCATTCCTAGCCTTTACCTGTATAATCACAGTTCTTGGTCTTGCAGATAGAGCTTTTCCGGTTGGGGATACAGCCAATGCTTGCTGGCGAAGAACTTGGTTTTCTGACTCTGAATTGGATATTTTCTCTTCCAACCTAATACATTTTGAGAAATATTTTTAAGAACAATTTCAAATTAAGGAAGTTGAAGATGGCTGATTATGATGCAAGGAAGAAGAAAAAGACAGTTTCAGACAACTTTCAGTGACAGCTGAAAGACAAACTATACAACTCCTTAGATTTGGATGCATAGGAGGGGGGAGCTTAGGCAATAGAAGAAACAAATCAAAGTAAGTTGCAAATGAACTGAAGACATTTGTAGACTCATCAGGTTCTAAGAAATGCTCACTTTATTTGAAAGGAGATATTAATTGTGGGGCTACCCAAAATAGAAAGGGGTACATTACTTGAAATAAACTGAACCCTCAAGACACCAAAAAATGCCTACAGCACCAGAAATTGATCATACTTCACTGCCATGGCAATAAGTAAATCAAGTGGATTTCTTTTATCACAACTTTATTTCCTTCTCTTGGGGCCCATGAGCAATGTTGGTGTATGTAGTTGGAAAGGAATGCTAAGAGTTTTTAAAGGTGCTTTGACAACTTTAAGAGATGGTTTTTTTTCTTGCTTCCCTTTGCTGATATATTCATGGCAGCTTAAAGTGTTTTAAGTATTATAATTTTTCCCAACTTTCAGGTCCTTCTTATAGGAGGATGTAGTATCCGACCCTTTTGTAATACCCCTTATATAATAAAGGCTTTTTCTACCAAAATAAATAAATAAATCATTGAACTTTCAATCCAATTTATGAAAAGCAATCAAGAGTACAGATGGGATGTAAATCTAAGCCTGTCGGGCAATATAGTAAGCTGGATGCAATTGTGGAACTGGTAAAAAACTATAGAGCTGTCCCCCCCCCCCCAAAAAAAAAAAAAACAAAAAAGGGGGAAAAAACCCACAACCCAACCCCCTCAAAATAAAAAAAACAAAAAAGACAAAAAAGGCTTTTTACTGACCTCTGGACGAATTCCTGAAGTTGATCCACCTTTTGACTAGAATCTTCTACTTCTTAGCCAGCTCTGCATTCTAGTCTCAGCATCTGCATGAGCTTTCCTGGCCTCTTCTTTAGCTTCTCTTTCTGCTATCAGTGACTCCT
>NW_021634301.1:0-37970 GCF_004799145.2 Neltuma alba | reverse complement strand
ATCCAAAAGTGAGTCCTAAAAATTTCTACAAAAATATATGATCCTATCTCAGTGTCTATATTAATTAAAGCTGCAACATCGGCCGTGGATCGCGTATATATTTAATAATTCTTTATGCACATACTTTATCCTTATTATATGCAGTGTTTAATTAATTATACCTGTTAATTAATCAACTTTCATTTATCATATGTGAACCCTAGCTTCGAGTACCTGGTATATATGGTAATGGATAATTTAAATCTCTTTGATTTATTGATTTTGGGTTTACTCTTTTGCCCCCCCTGAATTATTAGGGTTTCCATGAACCACACCACGGAACATATTTGTAATTTTAATTTAGACATATGCATCAACTTTTATAATTATTTATTCTGGCCAAAAATAAGTTTCAACTTTAAACAATTTTGATGAATCTGTTCCCGTTATTGATAAATATTTAAACAAGTCATGCCAACCAACTTCAGCTTATGTAAATATTTAAAGCTAAATTAAATATTATAACCCTTCGTAATCAAAGGGTTTTTTAAATTACTTTTTTGACCAAAGGATGATTAAATGAGTTACGTCCATATCAACAAAACGATATAGTAGTCCGACTTGGAACCTAGAGTTATAAAATACTACCTCCGGTCCTAATATAAAACCTTATTTGACTTTTATTTTTGATTCTAAATATAAGATCCTAATCTATTTTGTCTCTCATATTTATATATATTTTCAAAGTAGTCCTTCTAACAATAATAATTCTGACCAACACACTCAATTAGCAAGATATTTTAGGAAAGACAGTACCTATTTATTACAAATAACTAACTTAACTTTCTTTCCTTAATCTTATCAAATTAATCAATTAGCTCTTATAATTTGGACCGGAGGTAGTATTTCTCTTCCCGAAAAGTTGGCAAGTTATTATTGATTTGAAGGGAGGAGAGAAAAAATATACTACATCTGGTACTTAATATAAGAAGTAGTTAACTAATTTGAATAAATTCAGAAAATTAGTTAAGTTAGTTATTTATAATATATATGATAGTTAAATAGTTAACTAATTTGAGTAAATTAAGAAAATTAGTTAAGTTAGTTATTTATAATATATAGTGTTGTTTTTTCTAAAATATTCTTGTTAATTATATGTATTATCATTTAATGAAACATTTAATATGTGTAACTATTACAAGGATCACCTTGAAAAAAAATAATAAATATAAGAGACAAAGTGAATTCAAGTATTATATTTATAACCGAATTGAATATCAAATTAACTTTTATATTAAGGACCAGAATTAGTATATAGACATCAACTTTTGATATACACAAACAACAACAACAAATAATAAAAATAAACGTGTCAGTTTTCACTTCATATACATACATACATATATGGAATTAGTTGTCGAGTAGACTAATGTTGCATTTAGTGTGAATAATATGATAGAATGTGGTGTTAATTAATATATGTGTCTTGTTCTTTTTGTTTGTTAGATATTTGTTTGTTGCTTTTGTCTTTGGAAAACCAAACGAACATATGAATCTACAATTTGTATATCCAATTGGCGTGCCCACATGTTGCCATGAACACAACATTATAGCCAACAATAATCACTTTCAAGATATATGTCATCCACAAATACATATATATACTCATTCCCTTCTTCTTCAGATTCTTATATATGATTTAATTAATTTCATACATCGATTTCATCGCTTCATTTGTGACTATGAATAATTCTTATCCCGATTGGATTTGTGATTAATTAGTCCTCAATCTTCTTCTCCCCCCAGTTAATAATTAGAACTTTATCAATGATAAGAGTCTTGAATTTAATTTAAGGGGCCATAAAAATCAAGTTAGGCCTAAGCGGCAGTATATTAAGTAATGATTGAATTATGACCAACCATAATAATATTGTTGTGTTGGGCTAGGTACACCAATATTAGCTCAATTTTTTGTATTTTCCTGAAATTTGTGCGTATTGGCTAATGATAGGATAAGTGGGAGTATAATTAATTAACTTATACGAAGGAATAAGATTCTATGATTGGTTACTTCCTATAAAAATTGTGTTACTTTTCCCAAAATACTTCAGATATTAAATGAGAAATAAGGAGAGGAAGTAAAATTATGAAATTAACGGACCAAGATTGAGTTTATTTTTATAATATTAACGAATTAATATTTTTTTCTTAATATAAGAGTTATTACTTAACTATCCTACTTATAATATTAAATTTTATATTAATTTATAAGTTAATTATAAAAAATATTTAGATTGGCTATCACAGTCGGCAGGCAGCATCGAGGCTATGGATTGGTGAGAACGAGGGAACTAGTAAAGAAGGTGAGGGGTAACAGAAGGAGGATAGACGAAGATGACAACTGACAAGAACCAATAGGTGGATGCCACGTAATTAGCCGTCAAATGGGCAGTTTCCGCCCACAACGGGGTGGGGTCCTGGCCGACTGCACTACGGACTACAGCTGTCACCATCGCCCTCCTGGTCATCCTCCCGCACAATAATATGCCCTCGAAGTTTTTATTCGGAACACTAGGCATTTAAAAGTGTTTTTTATACGAATTTATTTTAAAAATTTAAAATAATAATATTATCTTTTATTATTAAAAATATTAATATTTAATGTTATTATTTTAATAGTGACTATTAAATTTTAATGGTAAAAATAATATTACTAAGATTTCAAATTTTTGAAACGAATTTGTGTTAAAAAAAAACTTCCTTGTACCCAAATTTTTTTCTTTTATTTTAAAATATTTAAACCTTTGCTCTTCATTTTTACCCTCTCCCGCCTTTATTAATTTTGTTTGCCAACGCCTTCCTTTATTAATTTTCAAGCTAATTAAATGCCAACTTCGTGTTGTAGTATATATGTAAAATTTAACTTAATACAAGTGCATTAAAATCTCAGAATCGAGAAACATGAAAATTACTTTTTTTTCTTTAATATATATTGACATAGTTAGGTTCCTATGTCATGAAGAAACTGACGTGAAGTTAGAATCAATATCAAAATAATCAATTTGTACTTTTGTTGGTGGCATTTTCCACATATATTTTTCTTGCCAAGAAAAATAGACTGCACACGATTTCCAATGATTCAATTCAGACAAGGAATATACGTCTGATTTCATCAAAGAATAGAAGAGACACGTGAATTGATGCTTTAACATAAATAGTTTAGAACTAATAATAATCATCCCAATTTAATTATGCATGGGATCATCAAACTTCATTTCAGAAGAAAACTAAAAAAAAAAAAAAACCCAAAATACTGTCTTAATTATTAAATTGAATAATTGATTTGGTCGACCATGTCATGATACTTCGGTTCACCATTAATAAGTGTAAGCTCTTATAATAAATTCAATTAATTAGGAAAAGACAGATGAGAAAGACAATTTAGTCGTAGCATATAGTATAATTATTTCGCCGAGACAAATAGTTTAACTTAACACAGATAACCCTACGAAAACTTTGATTAATAGACCCTACCAATAAAAAACCAATCTTGAAATATTCAATTGACTTGCCAAGATAATGATGATAGTAATTGGGTTTGAGTGATCACGTATTTAATTAACACTTCTTTAAGTAAGATTTCAAATTTGCGTATTGTACGTAAAATAAAAAACCACATTAAATAAACTTCACATTAGGGCGTCAATTAAATGTTCAATTGTCCTTGCCGGTGGAAAAGTTTTGCATAAAAAAATGTAGTTTAAGAGGCAACATTATATTTTGATTTCTGTTAGTATCGGAATGATGGAGATTTAGTTGTGCTCACTAGTGAAGAGAATATGTACATTTAATAGACAGTTTAATATTGCATTATTTAAATTTAATTTAGACAGTTTACATCCCATTCTAGTTAAATTTTCATAGTTTCCCTTTTAATATACAATTTGACGGATGAAAATGTTTCAGCAATCATATTTGAAAATAATAATTATAAAAATGTCTGAATATAAACAGTAATTTTGAATATAGCTATCTAAACTAATTTAAAATGTTAAAAGATTTCAAAATTAAAGATACATGAATAAGAACCACGCAAACGTCTCATATAGAATATTATTGGCTTACACTTAAGCACTGTTTTAGTCTTACTGGTCGTAACCCCTTCTCAATGTGATTTTTCACAAGATTAAAATATTTATTATTATATAAAGAGCATCGAGTCTCTTCTGCATCATTGATGCAAATAAGTATTTCAATATATATATGATATAACAAAAAAGGGAGACATGCATGCATATGAGTGAACTTGGTTAATTATTGTTTAGATTTTACCTTTTGATTATATGTATATGTTTTCTTTATTGCTATCTTTGGAGTTTGAAGTGTCATTATCAAGCTAGTTGAAAGATACTAATCACCAAAAAATGAATGGGTGGAAATTAATAAATGGTGGGGTACTTCACAATGAATTTGAGTGAAAGGGGTGAGATCATTTTCAAGGCATTATATTCTTAAATTGTCTTTGTCTCCAAGAGGGGTCCATTATTAATTAATAATTTAATAGGCTGTTTTTTTGTTGCCTATACATATATATTATTTTATTATTAATTAATTAATTAATGACATATTGTTTTGAACTTTGGTGTGTGTATTATATCATTGTTCTTGTTAGTGGATGGATATGTTGATTTGAAGCCATTATGTCTTCTCAAATTGCCATATCTATAATACCTACATCGATTTCCTTCCTATTTTTCTTTGTTTCATCTTTCTTGTTTGAAATACAAAGACAAACATATATTCAGAAAATAAATAATGAACTACACTACTCTCTTCTCTCTGTCCTTTTTTTTTAAAATAATTTCTTTGTGCAAATCCCAATATTATTAATAATACACATGTCTCGATCACTTTCTCAGATGATCTTGTTTGAAAATTCTTATAAAAATAATTTCACCATCTAATTAATTTGTCGCTTGTTGCCCCATCATGTCATTTGATTTCAGTTTTAAAATAATAATATTTCAATCACGGCATAGTGAATCAAGACTTGATATATAATAATATATTTATCGCAACAATATACATAATGATAACAAAACTAATATAAGTAACTAAAAACTCATATATCATACTAAAATAAACTAACACTACCTCTACTCCTTAATATAAGATACGGTTAACTAATTTGAAAAGATAAATAATGATTTAATTATAGTATATATTATATGATCTCTTTGAAATACTTATATGTATCATTAAATTATATATCAGTTTATAAGTTAAGCAAATTAGTTTAAAGAAAAATGATAAATAAAAATATTTGAAGTAATTTAATTAGCTTTACTAACCTTTCTTGATTAGTTAGCTGAGTCTTATATTAAATATGGCATGTAGTAATGATAAACACATGTTAGCCAAGCATATCTCAATATTGAAATAATTAAGTTTAGAAGAGACAGACATGTATGTCTGAATCATCATTGCATCATATCCTCCATAACAAGGTTGTGAATGGAGGGGCTTCGTGCTGGGTATATATGTCCTTTTACTTGTTTGCTCCATAACTGGGTATTCAATAATGTGAGGGAACAAACTTGTAATTTTTATCATAAATAATTTACCAACAAATAAAAGTAGGAGTCTATGTGGGAGTATACTATATACTAGTATAGAGAGGCGAACATAATTTTCATACCAACAACTGTTGCGTTATGTAAAAGACCTTGTGTCTTAAAAGAGCTTCTTTTCAGTTAATTTAGAATATGCAATTTAAAATTGCATTAGAAATACTAAATACCAAATAGTTATTAAGAAAATGATAAAAGTAACCAAAAGAGCTTAACAATATACCAACTCTAGTCTTAATTATAAGATCTCATTTATTGTATACAAATAAAGTCTTGCAGTTAGAACCGAAATAGTAATATTCAATGCACATGAATGATTTCTTCTTAATGGGAGATATGCCAAATAGAAAGAGACGTCTGTCTATCAATCAGATCAAAAGAATTCCTTGGAAATGTTAATTTGTTCACTTGTTTCCAAAAGCTTTCCCCACTTGCAACCTTTCCAACCATATCTGGTTGGTTTTTGGTCTACCATTGGTTTCTTATCAACTTGAAAAGTCTGATCAAACCAAATAAGACTTTCCATTAATTACTTTAATAGAATTGAAGTTCACCCCATGACTAAAGGTAAAAGTTAATTAGTCTGTACGTAAGAACAAAATAATACCATTTTAATTCTTAATATAAGATCTATTTTATTTTACAGTGTAAATAATTCTGTTATATGTGTGACTAACAAAATTTGTGAACAGTAGGGAGACAGGTGAGGGATTGAATTAGTTGAATGAATGCGTATAGAGTTGTATCAAAGGTAAAAGAGGACGAGTGAAAGAAAAGAAAGATATGAAAGAGAGTGTTTGGAAGTAGAAGAGAAGAAGGACAGGGGAGCGTGGGTTGTTCTCTGATCTTTGCTTTTATTTCTCTTCTTCTCTTCTTTTCAACCTTTTTCTCTTTACATCTTTTTGGTTGTAATGTATTCTCTCTCTCTTTTTTTGGAAGATGACATTTTATTAGTCTCCATGTGCCTCTCCATCCCCCCCCACACACACACACAGATATAATATATATATATATATATATATATATAAAATCTTCTCTCACATGAAAGACAAACACCCAAAAACTATGGGCTTATTCTCACCCACAACTTCATGTAACCATCATTATTCACCACAAGACTCCAATCACTACCAAAAAAAATTATTTTTGGTATTTAATTTTCAAATTTATCCTTCTTACTCTAGAGGATTTATATTATTCAATGGTGATGAGCTTGTTGGACTAATGTTTGTAAGTGACATTTATTCTAACTTATTTTATCAAACTAAAATTTGAGTAAAAATTAATATATTTATATAATGTGATTTATATTTGGATAGATTTTTATAAAAAAATAATTCAATATAAACTAATTTGGATATTATATTAAAAAGACAGTTTTAGAAGATTTGAATATAAACAACAACAACAAAAATCTTTAAAACTTTTTTTGAATTTTAACTTGACTTTTGTCACAGAGCCATTTATCCCAAAATTATGCCAAACATGTTTTTTCCTTTTAAGCTCGAACTAGCTTTTAAGGTTATAGAAGTCAGTGTGAGGGTTCTAAATGGAATCCCAAATTGAACAAAGCTTGATAATTACAACTTACAATTTAAGAATATATAGGGGAGTTGTGTGCGCATTTGAGAATGATATATAATAAGGTAATTGTGTGTGCATATGTAATACTAATTTTGAGTATTATTTATGACAAGGAGTAGGAAACACGAATAATTTATGAAGTCAATGCAAATATTGTCCGATAATACGAAATTTCCATGCTGCCTAAAGTAAAACAAACAAAAAGTGACCAAAAAGAAGTTATAAATGGTAACATGTCACACAGAAAAGAAAAAAGAGAAGATGAGAGAGATAACGAAGAAGGTGTTAATTACAACACAAAAGTTTTTCCATGAATTGACATATGCTTTGCAAGGAAGGATCCAAGGGTCCATGCATGAATTAATTGAGATCACTTTTCCTCTTTATTTATTTTTTTGCAGAAATTTTGGTATGATATGGTAATTAAAGTGACACGATATGATTTATGAGGAAAAAAAGTGTGGCCAACAAACCCTAATCATCAAATTGGAGGACCCTCTTTAAAATTCGGGGGCATAGTTTAGTTTATAATTAATGTAATTTGATTATTAATGGTGAAGAATTTATCTTCTCCATAGAACAAGCATCGTCAAACAATATATAAATCTCATTACTCACTCCAATACTTAATAAAAGAGTTAGCTGGGGGATTAGATTTGATCACAGTTAAATATAAAATTTTAATCACCTTTATCTATCATATTTATGTTTTTTCTTCAAACTAATTTATATAAGTTATAAATTGAGATTTATTAAAAAAATTATAAGTTGATACATAATCTAATATTAATTATGTCCTGTTACAGTTGTTATAATTAACTAAATTATTTATCTTTCTTAACTTGCTTAAATTAATTAAATAACTCTTAGATTAACAATCCTGTCAATACAATTAAGTAGCAATGAATTTAATTTTGAGAAGCAAAGATTGAAGAGTGATGAGTGGAGAAAAACAAAGCATGTGGGTGGGGAAGGCCTATCTTTTAGATCCAAAAAGAGCAGTTTCGCTTGTGGAAGTCCAAAAAGTCAAAGGCATCAAATCTAAAAGATCAAAAAAGTCTCTCTTCCTTTTGCAAAAGCAAAAGCTCGATGTGTGTTCATTTAAATATTAAAAAAAACTAATATTCATATTATAATCTAATATTTCTAAATAATTAAAATATTGTAGCCTTCTTCATTTTGCGTCAGCAGTTAAAAAAAAGAAAGATAAGACTCAGCTTTCACTCATCATGCCACTGTCTTTCTTAGTTTGGAGATTTATATGTATCACCTTTTCTTCATCTTCTTCACTTGCCCCCTCTTATTTTCATGGGTTATATCATTAAACACACACACACAAACAAACCTTTAACTTAACTGCATAATTATTAATCAATAATCTTCAAAATTTATAGTTCAATATATATGCGTAAAGTGTGAATTTTGTATTGGTTGAGTAGTTAAAGTGGAAATCAGATTCTCTATAAGAAGAAGCTATATGGTCAAAAACAAAACAGAACATTGGATACTCTCTTATCATTTGAATTATACTGTTCTCCATTATCTCATGTTTGATTATATTTCTGATATAATGTCTTTACTCAACAGTTCGGAGAGAGATTTTAATTTTATCCAATCAATAATGTATGTAATGCTCACTCATACACACACTGGACTATTTTTTCCCCTTCTCAATCATTCGATTAGATTAGGGATATGAGCATTGGGTTTTTAACATTGAACTGAAATTAAAAAAAGAGGGGAAAAAAAACCCGAATCGAATTAGCTAAATGATTTCGGTTTGGTAAACTCATTGAGTATGAAAATACTATCTCTGGTCCTAATTATAAGAGCTAGTTAACTAATTTGAAGAGATTAAGGAAAGAAATTAAGTTAGTTATTTATAATAAATAGGTGTTATCTTTCCTAAAATATCCTTGCTAATCAAGTATATTGGTTAGAATTATTATTGTTAAAAAGTCTACCTTCAAAAAATACATAAATATGAGAGACAAAGTAGATTAGGATCTTATATTTATTATCAAAATAAAAGTCAAACAAGATTTTATATTAAGAACCAAAGGTAATATTATTTTGGACTTGAACGGGAATTCATTAAGACACTAGAACCTTTCGATTTTAACTGAATTTTTTTTGCATAATCAAATCGAAAACTGAACACCAAATGTCTATCAAATAAAAACTGAAAGATCAAAATGAATTCAGTTTGGTTTTCAGTTTCGATTAGGTTTTGCTCATTTCTATAGCTTATATTAAACCAGCGGATCATAGATTTCAAGCAATGCAAAGATGATGATGTGATTTTTATTTACTTTTGTTTGTCGATTTACTTACATGACCCACTTTTTCCCCTTATTCAACCACTTTCTTTTTTGTCCTCTCCATTATTTTCTTTACTCTGCATTATTCTAAAGTCACTTTTATAATTACAAAGAATTCAAATTGTGTCAAAAGCAAAACATATAATTGTACGTATATGATCTTATATCTGCTTATTGCATCTAAAATTTTATTGTCGAATTCTCTTTAAAACGAAGTAAAAACTCTTAATTTAATTAGATGTTTGAGAAAAGATATTCAGTAATATTGTAATTAAGAAACCCTTCTCTCTTGAGTTATTAATAACTGGAGCCAATCTTTTGGTACGCTCAACGAAGAGGGGTTCAATAGTATTTAATTTTTCTTTTCATTTGTTCAGTTATCTTTAAAATCATTTTGTTTCATATATATATATATATATATATATTATTTTCAATTAAGTTTTAGGTGTTGTAATAATATGAATATATAATTTTGGGGGGAAGAAGAATTAAACTAGGGTGATTGGAAGGAGTGATCAACAAAGAAGGAGGGAAGAGATAGTAAAGAAAATGAAATGGAAGGCACTGTTTGGTTAACTTCCAATTCATCGCACGTTTTCCTTTTCCTTTGTTGGGTTTCTGCCTTTTACCCCTCAATTTTTATGTCCACATGATAGTCTCGTTTTCTCCACATGATATATATATATAAAATAAAGTTTTAGTAACATCTGTGCATGTCGCAATCACTGCCCCCCACAAAAGAACAGATTATATGTCAATTTTTATTGGGTTTACTAACACTATTTTTTTTTTCCTAGGCTTATGTGTGCTTATAGCTGTTGTACTCCTGTCGTTGTTAAGATCTAGCCTAAGATGTTTAACAAGGATTATTTGGTAATTCCCTCACGATTCATTAGATCTCCTTGATTTTTATGCAACAACGCCCCTGATTCAACCTTTTTAATTCTCTTTGTGAAATTGGTATCTTTTTCACCGAAATTTTATGCCAAAACGTTATCAATTTAAAGTTGTCTTCTTTCAATGTTCTCATGAGATTTCCATTAGAACTGTTAAAAAAAAAAAAGGATTTTTCTTTTTGGCTTTTGCCCTTTCCCCGCTTGTTTGACAATAACTAGTATGTAGTATTACTAGTAGTTCTTATAAAGTGCCCATGTTTTAATTAGATTGAAACCTTTTTATTTTTTTTTCGTTGAAATGAAACCTTTTTATTTGAAGCTACTGTTGTTAGTTTTGTGAGAAAACGTGGAAACTCAAACTTGAAACCTCATACTTAAGTGATCATAAATCAAAAGCCTGCTGGTTATAATAGTCCTCTTCCTATTCTAGGAAACTGGTTTTTGTTAAAACTATTTTATCATTTTAAAATTGTCTCAATTTTATTTTGTATAACTTTCTTTGCCACAAATTTTTTACCGTTACTTAAAAGTGAGTATCTTTTCTCCGTATATATAACAACTATGGATAAATTTTCAGAATAGTTTTTTTTCCCCCCAAAAAAAAAAAACCTAATATTGGTCTGGGAGTTTATAGCCTCGCTACAAAATCGATCAGTTGCTTCGGCTTCGAATTATATTGAAACATAAAACCTTTGTATATTTACAAAAAAGACAAATATATTTTATTTACAACACTTTTATCTCAATTTTGAAACTGTTCACCAGACCAAAAACCAATATAGTGGAGTCTCTGACCCTAAGTTAGAGGAATGAGCTTGGCATGCACGCTACTCTTCAGAAGCATCTGATCGTAGCTTATATGTTCGGGTAACTCGAATCTGCATCATAAGCAACCGTGTAAGAGAACTACAGGTTGATGCTTCATAAAATTTACAACATTAAGCCAAAGCCTCGTTGTGTCCCCTTGTATAATGCAACAAGCCATGCCTGCCCCATTAAACTCTCAGATATATTATGATGTCATTTATCAAAAGATTAATTGCATAAACCCAGTAGGGTTACATCACTAATAATATCAGACTATCCATAAATTAATATAAAGAATAGCCTTTTCATGCATCATCAGCACTGTAGTATGAGATGTATTATGATCATATTGAACACCGAACGGTGAACAGATGTTATGTTATATCTTGTTCTTTGTTGGCTAACATTAAGCTGATGTTTTAGAGGCAAAAATGTGTACAGGGTTGGATTCCACAACAGGTCCATTTAATTACATGGTACCGAATAAACTCAAGGTTAGGCACAACAATCGTATCAAGATGGGCAGGATGGCCAATCTAGGATCTACTGAAGCGACCAGCCTAAAAAGGAAGAACAGGAGCATCACTATTACCTGCGCCAGAGCATAAATTGCTCGCAAGATTCTAGCATAATCAGTTCCAAGCATTTGAATGACGAGATCTGCAAGAAAGGTTCCCCAAAGCCTGCACAATGTAAAATTAGACATACAATTAACACTTAGCACTCATTGAGGTGAAAGAAATCTAATCATTTAGTCCATCAATAACGATGTGGTTATCAATGTACAGGGGAGTATATAATTTATTGCCCACACCCACAGCTCAGATCAGTAGCTCATAAAATTTTTCCTCAGATTTGCAGCAATTAAGATCTCATCTTTCATTGACATAAAAGGTTAGTGAGAGAGGAAGAAAAAGGCGTCTGGATTAGACCAATAATATGTCATATAGAAATTTAGGGAAAATCATCATATTCCTCCAAACACAATTCATACAAATTTAAGACAACAACCTTCTTCAAGCTAAGGAAGCTGCTAATGACTGAAGTTCTAATAAACCTCTCTTGGAGAGCTTACTCCATCTCAGAATGTAAGAGAGCAGTGAAGTTGATATCAAGATGTCCATAGATGTTTCATTATTAGCCACAATTTTCATCATATAAAAGATTTTTACAAACATTATTCTGTGATATAAATTAAAATTCAAAGGAAAACCAGGAAGGACAAGTTATAACAAAAATAAACAGCTTCAAGAAATTTTAGTTATGCGATGAGGTGAAGAAGATACACAGGTCCAAGTAGCGTCATCATGCTTCTGATGCCCACATATCTTGATGCAGCGCCAAGAAAACCCTAGAAAAGTTAAAAGTTCGGACAAGAAAGAATGGTTTAAAATTCAAAACTTGAATCCTCTTCTTTTTTGCACCAAATCTATGCACGGCAAAGAGATGCAAATGCAAAAAGTTCCAGTAATAGCATTATGCTCCAGTTATTTCAGAAATGTATATTTAGCTGGGCTGAACCAGGGAGCTGCATATCATGAAGGTATGAATATAAAATCTATAACAAGTCATATTATTTAATAAGTCATAAACATTAAAACTTCCTTGAGACTCTGTGCAAGGCATAGAAATGTGTTTAGTGTAGGTATAAAATTGAAGTATAATATCAAGTTTTAAAGTATCGTAACAATGAGATACATTAGAGAAAGCAAGTATACAGGATACACATTCAAATATTTTAAAATCTAGGCTTTTTGAATGGAATGCATCATAGTAATTACAACAATATATTAACAGATTCTTTCAATGACCGCTTCAACGCATTCCCATGAATAAATCATAAAACCTTAATTTTCAAACAAAAAAATAGCCAATGTCTGTCACCTGTTTTGCTGCAAGCAAGGCTGCCCGAGATTCTAAATTAAACAACTGCTAACTGTCCACCCTGGAAATCATGGAGAACAGAGTGCACGTCAATGGTTGGGAGAAACAGATTTTAGGTTATCAAACCCCAGTCCCTGCCAATACATACCTTCTTCATTAACTCTTTCTTAATCTGGTAGTTAGCAGCTTCTCGAAGAAATTTCCCAGATAATTTTCTTGCTAACTACAAGATACCACCTAGTCATCAAAAGAAACGAAAGACCAAATGGCTTTCTATTGGAAACTAATTTAAGACAACAATAAAACAAGGATACCATTCTCTTACCAACTGATATATTTTTGTGAATGTAAATATACCACCACCCTTAAGAGGACAAGAGAAAATAAAGAATTAGAAGAGATATATCACCTTAAATTAAATCAAATCATTATGAATAAAAAAAGGTTCCATCTGAAGTATCTTTATGAACCATTTAAGATACCTTTAAAATCATTGACTGAAACTCGCCGGCACCAACTTTTACAGCTGCAAGAACTTGCGCTTTCCACTGACTGAGTTGGCCATCCTCAACATTAGACGCCGTGCCAAGATCCAATAAGTCTACAGAAGTTTCTGATTTTTCACTACAGAAATATGCAAGATTTAGGTCATTACTGTACATCTAAAAAGGAAACAAATGCGTATCCAATGAATCATAGAACATATGGTTCTCAGGAGTGGTTATCAGGAAAGATAAACTGCTGCCTAATAGTATCAGCATAAAATGGAGAGCAGAAACACATCAAGTGTCAAAGGAATAGGCTAATTCTCGCAGCTTTAATTGGCAGGCCATCTTAAAGTTTATTGCAAGAAACTCACATGTCGCTTTGTAAAGTTAAATATGTCTTTGTTCTATGCAAGGAACAAAGGAGAACAGGGGAAGAGTGCCAGCATTGCGATAAAAAAGACACTTGTCATTGCCCATAAATTTACAAGAGAAAAGTGCAGGGTGAAAAATAAACTGAGCACCATTTAATCCGCAAAAAGAATTCATACATAGCTTGGGCTGAAAGATTGGTACCTTAAATCATCCTGCAATAAGTGAAGGAAAATTTCTACTTCAAGGTCTTCAGTTGACAATTTGCTTGAGCAAGGGATGCTTAATCGTTTCCTCACTTCAAGCAAGACATTTCTATAAGATGGCCTCCAGCCTCTACGAAGAATTAACCAAATTAAACAATTTGCCCAGATCAAGTATTCAACAACATATACAATCAATTTGGGAAAAAAAAGGATCCAGTGATAACGCAGCTAGGCATTCCTTCTTAAGCTAGGTAACAACATCAATGGCCCAGTGCTATACGATTAATTCTTAACTAAAGATTTGGCAGAGCCCCCCAAAAAAAAAAGATTATGCAATCAGTAACCTTAACGTAGACCTGGCATCAGCTGCAAGAAATAAAAATCGCGACTCAAGAGCAGCTATATATTCTTCACGTTCTTGAAGGTCCACCCCAATCATTGCCCGGTCAAAGTCAGTTCTACTCGGGATTGATTTTAGCAAAGGGCTGAAGTAGCTGATACATGTAAAAAGAAAAACATTTATCACTATTCAGACACCTAGAATTACTTAAATTATGACCCGACACATTACTCTGCAAGAAATTCAAACAATTTTCACATTCCAGAAGATTCTACCCACCTTGGGCCAAAAAGGATTGTTTCAAGCTCATACAACTCGGAGTCCGTGGCGAGTTCAAGCACTGCGCGGAGCTCCGGATCACATGCGCCTGTAAACATGACCAGTTACCGCAACACCTCAAAAGAAATCAAAGGAGGGAAGACACAAAAAACAGAACAATAAAAAGAAAAAGCAAGCCACCTGGCCTATCGCTGGAAATTGCAGCTTGAGCATAAATTTTCGGCCCCCGACCATTATTAATACGCGCAGGCAGAACACAAATCTGCAGAGTAACAACAAATTTGATGTGTAATTAAGATGTCAAATTGATGGCATCATACTCTACATTTCACGTATCTCATGAAAATGTTCATCCATAACAATAATTCAGCTTAGTTCAGTGAAATAAATTCAGAAAAAGCATGTTCTTTTCCGGTTGTTTCCTTCAATTTTCCCAGGTAAACAGAGTACATATACGAAATGTTGAAGATAATGAGAAAGCGAAGAAGCTTACAGGGGAAGAGAGTTTAGAAGTGGAGGAAAGGAAGGAGACGGAAAGGTTCGGAGGCAGAGAAGTGGCAGAAGTCATCTGCTCCCCCGAGAAGCCAAAGCTCGCAGCGTCGAGCCCACCCATTCCCCGCGCCCAATGAAAATCCAACTTTCGGGTCGGGTCACACTTTGGGCTGAATTGGGTCACATTAGCATGAGGTTGGACTCGCAACCAGAACGACGAGATGAAGTTTACGAGGGACTGAGCGCCCGAGAGGCGACCCTTTTTGGTTAGGGAATTACAATCAGGTTCCGAACGCATTTAATTACTAAAGTTTAACAATTGTAATGACAAGGTTTATAATAAGAAAAATAAGATATACACACACTAGTTACTTGTTATTAGGATTTTTTAATAATTAAATTCCTTCCTTCGAACTTTATGCTAATTCTTCCTTTTTGTTATCAATGTTTGTGTTAACATAAATATGGATTTAATTAATATAGAATTGGTTTATCATCTACAAGATTTTGAGTTCAAAGCCTTCTGCAAATGTGAGGCCTTATTGATGAGTGATATGTAAATACCTCATAAGTAAAAGTGTTTTAAGAAAATAAGTTATATTTTTTACATATTTAGTCTTTAATCAATTTTAATCAACTTTTTAAATTGTGTGATTTAGTTATCCGATACTTATATTTTGGGATGTAGGGTGTGTAAGCTTATCACGGTCAATAACTGTTGGGATAAAACTTAATCCATCAAGTTAGGCCCAAGCCAAAAATGTTTGCAGTCTAGTTGTAATTTACAAAAGATTGGGGTAGATATTAGTAGAATGCCCAATTTTCAATTTGAATTTTGGTGGGAACCGTTAATTGAGAGTAGGAGTACGGTTATTTCACAATATACGCACAAGCAAATTTTACAAAAGAAAAACTACTCCCTCTTCTCTCTGAAGAACCTCTCCCCAAAACTCTTCCTCTCTGTGCATTTGTTGTACAATCAAAAGTCTATATCTATATCAGGGAATATATTTCGTATGGGCAAAAAACATATCGAAGATCATCTCCAAGTACATCCAAAACCCAATAATAACATATCGTCTTTCATAAAAATAAAGGATCAATTGATTCAACTCACAAACAAAAAGCTTGAAGTCCCAATTAGTCTGATTCTTTTTTCTTCTAATTATTAGTGTCCCCCAAGTGATATTACTTGGTTCTTATTCTCCCCCCCTCTAATACTTTTGTTCAGGCTGATTTTTCTGAAAATGGTCCATACCTGTGCATCCTTATGTCAAAAAACATTTAATGTTTATCACTAGAAACTAACATAAATTTAAAGGTAAAATACAAACCCAAATACAGTCTCATGCACTGGCCAAAAGAATATAGTCTTTTTTGTCACTTTGACTCTTTTAAGTTATATGAATGATAAATACAAAGAATTCAATTTCAGCTGTTCTTGGACCTCAGAACCCAAAAAGAAATTGCCTACTCACACTTGATGGATCCATAAATGTGATGAACAAAGAGAGAAGCTGCAAAAAATCCAATAGTTCCAAGCATCAAAAAGAAACCGTAGCATATACAGGCCGTGTATCCAAAGAAGAATGAGATCTGCAAGAACCCAGACATATCAGAGCGAGCATAGTAGTAGTAGAAGCAGTAGGCATAGATATATAATCCTGCTGATCCACCATACTGAAATGGTCTGCATTAAAAGGAAATACACAGGTTAAACCCAGTGAACACATAATAAAAAATTTGCTATTTAACAATCAAGGCTAAAGTATATCAGTGAAATGACTAAACCATGCAGACCTCAAATATACAGAAGATTCCCAAGAATCAAAGCAACGATGCGGAAGGTCAAAAGAAGATGATAATGGAGATTAGAATGCATCAATAAATCAACAAAGCAGGCATTCTTGGGACACTTTTCTCCAAGGTGTGGTGGCAGTCTAGGGTAATACTTCATCAGGGTTAACATCTATTTTGCTGTGGAAGTTTTCACGTGGAAGCTATGTGTATCCAAAAGTTTTTTTTTTTTGGTGGGTTTAATGTCACTCCCGAAGCATTAAAACAAGAGTAACCAATGAGCAATATTCATTTAGCGATTGATTCAAAAGCTAAAGTTAGCATGAGAAATTAATGACACAGTAACTTCATACCTCCACCACCACTCATAATCCTCAGCAACAAGCTGGAAGTATGTCAAAGCCATAGTAGTTATAGAAGTAACAATCAAGAGAATGATGAAGACAATGAACAAGGTACTGTAGGTAGCGTAAATCCTGAAACCCCAAAGACAGGCAAATATGTAGTAAAGTTCGGTGCATATAACGCAAGACGGCAAAAACCCTGCCATTGCAATGTGAGAAATTGCTCTGCGGTGCCATGGCAATGGGGGGATTTCTCTTGGGTATTTACTTGTGTAGCGAGGTGCTTGGAATTCTGCTTTGTTCTTCTTCCCAACAATCCCGCCCAACACAAGTAGGGGCAATGCTAAAAGAGTCCATATGAGAACTATCACCATAACTTTGCCAAATGGAATGGCAAAAGTGGTGTTGTAAGCAATTGCAACAGTATTCAGAAAGAAACATGTGAGAAATAGGGGTCCCCAAGAGAGGCATCCAGTCAACAGTAAATTCCTAACCTGCAATAAGCAAGTACAAGTATGCAATAATCAATGATTGGAGATGACAATTAGAATCTCAAGGGGTACTGAATCCCATGAAAGAAAAGGCTCATAAGTGCATACCCAGTTTGTTCCTTCTAGCTGACAATAAAATGAGGTTGCAGTATAGCCAGCAAATCCTGAAGTTAGTGCATATATGACAACAATTGCTTTAGACAGAGCCCCTCGATTGCATGGATAGAATACACCAAAAAACGCCAAAATGAATATGAACACTATGCTGCAAATCATGCACAAATATTACTTATAAGACAGAACAATCAAGATTACACATAAGGGGGCGGTGGTTTAGAACTCAGAGGAAACTTACAGGGTAAGCAGCTGGGTACCAGCTCCAAGGGCAGCCGCAAGTAAAGACCCATACTCGGGAAACCTAAATACATCTCCATGGAGATCCTTCCAACCAGTCTCTTCTTCATCCTTGGCAGATTCCTCATCATGGACATACCTATGTTGGAGACAAACAAGTGTAACATCATACATTTTAGCACAAAATTGAAGTGTCCTAGTCCTGTCAAAGTCGACAGGTTGAACCTAAAACAGATAATGCAGAAACTAGAAAAGATTCTTACTTGAAATCATTCTGAAGGACCCGCTTTAAAATAGTTGCGAGAATCCCAGTTAGAAGGAGAATTGGCACACATGAACTTAAGATTGAGAACAAATGGGGCCATGAGGATGATGCATAGTACTTCTCCATCCGCTTTTCAAAAGGAGTGTCAGTATCTATCCATTCTGCAGAATACAGAAATTCCACCTCTCTTTCAGTATCATCTGCAAGGTCCACAAACGCATCAGGCACTGGCCGTGTATTGATTTCAATAACACGATCCTTGTTGCAGAAGATGGTAAAGTGAATATGCTTGTACATGTAGTACTTCTTGTCACTTGGGTCTTCTCCTTCCTGATGAACTCGTCCTATGAAAGACCAGGCAGGTAAGTCATCATAATACATTTCAAAGAAGTAGTTCTTTTGAACCATAGATCGAAACTTGGCCACGTCTTCCTTCTGGAGTGTTTCCTTGCAAAGTACTTCAGAATTTTTATTCCTTCGGAATTCAAGTTGGTAAGGAGCACTGACTAATCGATCTCCTATTAAGAATTCACCAAACGCTTCTTTTTTTTCTTTGGCATGATCTGCAGTCCATATAAAAACAAAGAAAGTGATTGTACTAACGAAGATGGATAATGAATAAGAAGGGCGAATCATGAAGGACTGAAACCAACCTGGCATACAGAAAAGGAGATCATGAGAACGATATGTTTCACTGAAAAGAACAAGGTTTTTATTAAAGCTACAGGAAACTCAAACAGTAACTGTTCAACATTACTATAAATATCTTCTGTGATTTCTGCCTCAGCAAAAAGACAATGAAGCATGAAGAACTCACTACTCGAACCAAATTGAAAATTTGAGATAAGAAAGAATCAAGTGGAGTTAATTACTTACCTGGGATTGTTAAATGGCCCAACTTTTGAAACATAAAAGGGGACTATATCTCCTTCTTTGTAACTATGATCTGACGCATTTGGTCTCACATGGCTGATGCCAGAAAGAACAACGAAGGAGAAGAATAGTGTGGCCATCACCTTCGCCATTCTCGACCACCTGTCGCTTTGCCACTCCCAGAAGAAGCACCAGAAAAGAGAAAGAAAGGAAGATATGGGAGAAATCTGAGCAGAGGCAAAAAAGATTAAAGGGGGTTCAATGGACGGAAGTGGGAGAAGAAGGTGGTTTTGAAATCGTGATTAAAGGAGGAAAATGTTACAGAATAGAGCAAGATTTATATCTTATTCAAAGAAACTATAATCAAACCCGGCTCGAGAGTCAACTTGAGTTCAACCTGAGCATGCTTGCGTTGACCATGAGCCTCAACGCAACTCGCTCTTGCCTTTTCTTTTCTCTTTTCCATTCTTTTTTTTTTTTTTTAAATTTTGCCCACAGTTATGTAGTTTGCCACTTTGTCTGGGTGGCGTCTGACGTGTCTATAGCTTTTCATATGAAAATGCAAATTAAATATAAATTTTTTGTGACAAAGTTAAATATAAATTGAGAGCCATCAGATTGTTTTCTTTATCCTTTTTACAAGATTTTGTTGTCTCAACATTAAATGAAATCTATACTATCCCTATGTAAAAATTTAAATTGGTTTGATACATTTTATAAGGTTTTATTTAGGGTTGTCCCACAACGTTAAAAAAAATTTAAAATTGTCTTAACATTAAATGTATTTTTATTAATTTTGTTCTTAATTAGTATTTTTTTTATTACATTCTTTTTCATTTTCTATTTTGTTATTAATATCTCTCTCATTAAAAAAATCCAAAATTTGACATATTCAATACTGTTAATTAATTTTAACTGTTTTTAGAAGACGGTTAATAATTTAGTTGTTGGAAGTTGGCTGTGAACATTTTCATGTTTGCTAAAAGTCAAATTAGATAAAAGTTAAATAGTGTAATGTGATTTATGTTTAGATTAATTTTTACAAAAAAAATTAGTTTGAGAAACTGAAACTTGTTTGGATGATCAATGAAAAAGTAAGTTTGGATATAAAATAACTAAAAGAGATATGGATTTTATTAAATAATAATGTGATAATTTTAAAAAAAATATTAAAATCACAAAGGTAAAGGTACACTTTTAGTCCTACTCTCATTTCTCATGTGCACCTAATATTATGATATTTTTAATGGCGCAATTTTACCCATGATCATTTTTTTTGTTTGCATAATTTTGCACATGAACTTTTTTTAATGCAATTTTATCCATGATATTTTTTTGGGTGCATTTAAGACATAAGATTACGGGTAAAATTGTACTTTTATAAAAAAATTGAGAAAAGTCCCTGTTAAAAATTTAATTGAAAAGAAAGACTTAAATCAAAGTACAAATATTATTACTCTGTATATATAAAGTTTACAGAGTACTAGTACTTTATATGTATAAAAATTTATTGATTTTTCTCACGAACTAAATTTTTAATAGGAGACTTTTTTTATCATTTTTTTCTAAAATTTATTATTTAATTTTTTTTCTCCTTTAAATATTTTTATAAACACTAAATTATTGAGTATTTTAGCTTTTGAGATAACATGGCTTTTGCATCGTATTCATAACATGAGCGCATTCGGTGTATCATGAATGCAAACATTAATCTAGGCCTCAACGTGCGGTACCGCTGTCAAAACGCTCTACCAAACACACCCTAAATCACGCCTTAGTTGCTGTTCCAATCAAGCCGCCTGCGTCTTCCTGCCCCCCAATCTCGAGTGTGCCCACGTCTCAGAAGCAGCAAGCGCACTCTGAAGCATTAGCCTCCACTGCCCGCGCCGCCGACTTCATCACTGAGGATCACCAGGTCGGTCTCTCTTATTCGTATCTTTGGCGTATTAACCGTGGAAGTTCATTAGGGGTGGGGTGTATTACTGAAGTCCTCATCTAAGTTTTTCAGGGCAAGTATGAATTTGAGCATTGAAATTATAAGGAGCAAATTTCATTCTTTTGGCTATTGCTTGGCTGAATAGGTTTTTAAGAGTTCATCGCTATATTTTAGTGTGATAGTTGCGGCTTATTTGATCTTTGGAAACAGACCATGACATAAACAGGTCGGTCTCTCTTTAACCTGCTAGGCTGGATACAAACGCATAACAGGCAGCCTATTTACTAATGGCCTGGCCCAGATGGACTGGTTTGAGATGGGCTGTTTTGACAACATTGCCATTTAACTTTGATGATTTTATGGAAATGTATTAGGGCTACAAATAGATCATTGAGTGCAGGGCATTTGCCTTTCAGCAAAACATAAATATCTGTAATACTAGTGGCGTCAGTCTCTTGTAATACCTTCCCTCATGTTCTTATAAAAGAAGGAACTTGTGGGTTTAATGAAGCACTTATCTCTGATCGGGTCATTATTAATTGGTGGGTGCAGCTTACTTGAATGATGGGGGAGCTGGTGACTGAGAAACATGTTCAGTATATTTTAGCTGCTGAAAAGGTATGCTTCCCATTTATGCATTACAACTGAAGAAAAGATGTAATCTTGAGTTACTGTCTGCTTTCAAAGCTGCTTTATGCTTAAGATTTCCATGTCTTTTGTGTTATTTATTTTTCTTCTATGGTTTTCCTTCCTGGGATCCCAGAGGAAAGATGACTTTGAGTCTGTGGTGATGGAGCATCTAAGAATGAATGGGGCATATTGGGGACTGACTACCCTTGATCTGCTCGGCAAGCTAGACACTGTGGATGTCAATGAGGTTGTTTCATGGGTCATGAGTTGTCAGCATGAATCAGGTTAATTAAAACTTAATTTGATTTCTTACTTTCTTGGGTCAGGGTTAAATTGTTTTAGTGACCCTTAGTACATTGTGAATTTTTTTATTTGATGACATGCTTGTGTTATTTAGGGGGATTTAGTGGTAACATTGGACATGACCCACACATTCTGTATACGTTAAGTGCTGTTCAGGTTTTGGCTCTCTTTAACAAGCTTGACATTATTGATGTGGATAAGGTGACAAAATGTATCCTCTAGCATATAAATTGTTTGACTTGGGAACTGCTTTGCATTCTCAAATCCTTTCTTGTGCAGAAGCTTTTGTTTCTTAAAGTATTTAATGGTCAATAGTTCAACTTTGATGCTTTTCTTTGCTTATGAGGATGCGCATCTTTAGTTGGAAATATATTTATTTCCAGTTCTCCGCTAAACTAGCCCCTTGTCATTATAAAAATTTATTTGAAAGTTTTAATTTGTGAACAAAAAGCTAGTCCCCATCAGTGAAATATTTCCTTGGCCAGAAAGTATGTTAGATCCTATGTTTCTTAACAATTATGTTAGATATTGTTAACCTGCAAAATGAAGATGGATCCTTTTCCGGGGATATTTGGGGTGAAGTTGATACACGGTAATTTACCTATCCACATTTTATGATACCTTGGAAGATTAAGCCTTTTTGTGCCTTTTGTCTTCCTGATTTAAGCTCATCAAATTCTTTCTCAGGTTCTCATATATTGCCATATCTTGTCTATCAATATTACATCGTTTGGATAAAATTAATGTGGAGAAGGCCGTGAGGTACATTTTAAGCTGCAAAAATATGGATGGTGGCTTTGGTTGCACACCGGGTGGGGAATCTCATGCTGGGCAAAGTATGTTAGATATCAGTAGCTGCTTTTATTTTAATATCCTGATTGTTGCTCAATTCTTTCCTCGGTGCTTCTCATAGGCTTTGTCATGGTCTGATTAATGATTGATTATTGTGGTATGCAAATAATAGATGTATTAGTGTTTGGTGGGGGCAAAGTCTTAAACACATGCTAAGGGAGGAAAAGAGTATGTGGAGGATACTAATATTTATTTGTTTTGTCTACAAATTTATTGAGGAACTAGTGCAAAACTGGGGAAAAGGAGAGACTCAGAATCTTGCACATATACAATGATTACAGCAGATAAATAATTACAGCTAGACGCATTGATACAATTTCTTTACAAAATGAATGTGATTGCAATTCAATGAGAAGTGAAAAATGACTCAGAATCTCGCACATAATCAGAATTTTGAAATAAAATCTGGCATGTTTCTAAGTTATGTTTGGTGTGAGACTATTTTGGGGCAAACAAATCATTTTCCAAATATGTGTGTACTGTAGAATTAGTTCAAAAATTAATTATTTCATGGAATTAGAGTAGAATATAAATGTTTTACTTCATTTTTACCTTCATTTTGATAAAATTACAAGGATCTCACATCCTTTTTCAGAACACCCCCTCCCTGAAAAACCAATAGTTCTGCGTCGCATTGTAGTTCAACATTAAATTGTTATTAAGAAATCCTTCCTTCACTTGATTAATCAGAAGTATGTTTTCTTTTTCTTTTTTCAAACCCTGATTATTTTTACGAGTTTAAGCAAATATCCTAAAATTCTATTATTTCCCAAAAAAGCTTTTTTCTTTCCTTTTAAGAAAACGATTTTTTTCATGAAAAAAGCTGAATGAACAGGCCCTTTAAATGGCTTGTAGATTTGAAGCTCAGTATGATCTCTGCCTTCTGTCAGTTTTCTGTTGTGTTGGAGCTCTTGCTATAACGGGTTCACTGGATCTTGTTGACAAGGACCTGCTTGGTTGGTGGTTATGTGAGCGACAAGTCAAATCTGGAGGTTTAAACGGCCGTCCTGAGAAACTACCTGATGTGAGTAAAGCTACGAAAGGCTGGATTTATTACTGTGCTTGCTCCTGTGGAATTTTTTATTCCTCTGACCTGCATTTGGATCATATCAGGTTTGCTACTCATGGTGGGTTCTTTCTAGCTTGATCATGATTGATCGGGTTCATTGGATTAACAAGGAGAAGCTGATAAAGTTTATCTTAAACTGCCAGGTTATTTTAGCTTAATTTCTTTATTGTGATATTAAATCAGTGTGTTACTGATTCTTCGCTGGAAGTATTAATTTTGGTTGTGCTAGATTTTCTTAAGTATTCTCTGTTGAATTTAAAGGACACGGAAAATGGAGGAATTTCAGACAGACCCGATGATGCTGTGGATATCTTCCATACATATTTTGGGGTGGCTGGTAATTTAGCTCCACCTTTCGTATCTACCTTTCCCTTGAGTTGTTTGGGCTAATATTCATTATTTTTCCTGCTGATATATTGTCCTCGGGCTTTCTGCCATGAGTGGTAGGAAAACTCGTCCCACTTGTCCGATGTAGTATGTTGAGATTTTTCCGTTATAACAAATGAGAGTGGCGGCCACTAACTTTGATTACCGGCTAACTCATTTAAGAGGGAAATGTCGCCCTCATTTATAGATGCAAGTGAATCTTGCCAGTCCCTTCAAGTTCAGACAAGATTTATGATATTAGTTCAACATGACTTAATTAGGAAGTGAACTGCAATTAGCATGTGGTATTAAATCCTCTCTCTCTCTCTCTCTCACACACACACAGACATCTTTGTGAAACCTAACCTCTATGCATGACAACCTTTATGGCACACATAAGATTTTAATTCTGGCATGCTCTCAAAAGGAATCAAACTCAAATTCTCAGGAAAGGCAAGAATTAACCTATTTGGGTTAATTCAGTTTCTTATTCATCAGCTTTTTTTTTTTTTTTTTTTTTTTTAATTTTATTTCTTAAATTCCTTTTCTTTTAGAAAGATTGCTCAGGATTCTCAATTTGTTTTATGTTTGTTCTTGCAGGACTTTCACTACTTGAATATGCAGGAGTGAAACCAATAGATCCAGCTTATGCTTTACCAGTTGACGTTGTAAACCGAATTTTCTTTACTAAATGAGGGCTTTAATTTCAACACTTTGTCTGGTAAAGACAAAACTCTGTCACACCTAAGAGCTAGATCGGTTTCCTTTTTGCAAACCGGGTGGTTGCAGGAATCTTTTGGAGATAGTACCGTCTGTATAAGGGATCAAGACACTAAATTTCTTCATTATGGGGCTTTAGTTAATCCTTTGAAATTTCATCACTTTGTGCATTAAAAATACTTGATGTGTAGATTTTCTCTTCCCAGCTTCATTTTTCAGCTACTTCTTTACCTAATATCTTCTCAAGTTGCCATTACCATTTTAAGCATTTTCTTCACTTTAGACATGGACTCTGTTTAAAAACAACGTGGATGATCCAAAAACATGCGCGGAAAGTGGGTTCTGCATGGCTGAACAATTTATTTGTAGGCTTCTTGGCGGGCAACGGCCTTGACTGGTTTCCGTAGTACGATGAAGAAGAACGAAAAGGTGATTAATATCCTTTATAGGATAATGCTGTATTATTAATCTAATACTACTTCCCGTTTTAATTATAAGAGCTAGTTGACTAATTTAAAGAGATTAAGAAAAAAAATTAAGTTAGTTATTTGTAACAAATAGGTGTTATTTTTACTAAAATATCTTTACTAATCAAGTGTATTGGTGAGAAAGAAGAATTATTTTAAAAAAAGTACATAAATATGAGAGATAAAATAGATTGGAGTATTATATTTAAAACTAAAATAAAAATCAAATAAGGTTTTATATTAAGGGCTGAAGGTAATATTAATGTAGTACTTGATATATGATCTGCTTGGATATAAACAATTTGATTTTAAAAATCCGCAAGTTAAGTTAATATGATAAACTTAGTATCCTTGGAATGAAATGCTCCATGATAACTTTGTCCCCTGCATATCTTTCAAAATTTAAACGCTTGAGCTTCCATTCTATGTTAATAGGAGTGCATTTTGGGAGTATTTGGGATTGTATAAAAATGCTTTTTAAAAGTATTTTTTTGCAAAACGAGACAAACTCCTCTATATATTTATTTCGTATACCATAAAAGTATTTTTAAAACTATGGTTTGGTTTCTATCTAAACACTTTTTTATGCCCGATAAAATAAATAAACATAGGGTTCTTATTCTAAGTTCTACCGTTCAAATTAATTTTGTATGATTCAGATTCAACTTAATTTTTTTTTTGCTTTAAATAGTTTTTCAATTAGATGCAAAATTTAAATTACATATAATTTTATAATTAATACTTCTTGAAAAATAAATTTATCTTGAAAATTGCGAACTAAAAATTTTAAATTTTGGTCCGTCTATATCATATTTTGGATAGTTCAGATTTTATAACGCATCCTGAGGAGTATCTAATGAATACCTCCCTAAAATATAATTTATGCTTGACACAATGTTACTACATTTTTTTAGGAAAAAGTACATACATGTCTCAAGTAACACAATTTATTGATCTAAGATCTCTTAAAATCTCAAAATAAATAGGAGGTTCTGTGCGACTTGAGAGTAATATATTTTAAATGAGAAATTACGTTATTGTTCTTGTTTTGATTGATAAGCTCATGGGTGTAGATTAATAAGTCAATGAGAAGCTATTGATAAGTCAGGAAGTATCAGTTGATAATATAATTTCTATATAAAATCAAATTGTTACAAAAAGTATTATATAACAATCTTTAAGCTGAAATCATATATGACCAAAGCATACACACTACTATTAGATGAAATGATGAGTTTATATAATAATTTTGTTGCGAACATCTGTTAACAAGTTTATGGGTACAGATTAACAAATTAATAAAAAGCTATTGACAAGTCAGAGAGTGTTAGTTAGCAATTAAATTTATGAGATAATATATAAATTTAATATAACCTCCACATAAATTATAACCAAAGAGTACAATAATTTTTCCTAATTTTATCTTACTAGAGGTTATATTATTTTATAAATTTACTTGTCAACCAATACTTCATGACTTGTCAATAAGTTCTTATTGACCTATTAATATATACTCATGGGCTTTGTAAATTGCTGTATGTAATAAAATCATGATAGAAATCTATTATTTCATCTAATATTAATTTCTATGCTTTGGTGACATATGATTTCAACTTAAGGATTGTTATATAATTAATGAACCAACTTCTTAATTAGTATATACTCTTCTGGTTCTAAATATAAGACCTATTTTGTATTATAATTTATATTATAAAATGAGTCTTATATTTTGGACTGCAGGAGGTACAACATGTATTTCCCATTTTTTCAATTATTTTCATCCATATGCACGCCTAATAAATCTAGACTCATACTATGGACAGAGTTGTAATTTTGTAGGCTTATGGGTGTAATCACACGGAAATCTGGCCCAAAAAAAAACCCAAAAAATTGATGCATCGGATCCTATTGCAGCAGTGCATGCATGTGAGTGAATATATAGTTATTTACTCTTTAGCCCCTACCTCTATTTATTTCCCAATTGGACCGTTGGCAAAACAAAACAAACTTCAATAGATGAACTTGGAGGAAATGGGGCTCGTTCACAGCGAATATATATATATATATATATATATATATATATATATATATATATATATATATATATATAGCACAAAGCATGTCGCAGGCTTTGGTCTGCCACCCCAACTTCAGTAGAGCTAGCAGGGAAGAAGAACTGGACGATACGTGACGAACGTGACCCTACCCTAAAGCCTTTACAACAAGCAAGCACGCTGCGACAATCCCACTTCATTCATTCCCACCAGGTGTGTTTTCCCTTTTTTCTTTCTCCTTCCTCCCCGTTTTTGTGATTTTTCATTTTTATCTCTGTTTTCTTTTTAAAATCTTTTATTTTTTCAAAAAGAAAAATATCTGGACGATCATTTTCGAACCCAAATGTCTCTCTTCTTCGCCTCTTCTACCTAATGCTAGATCTTGATTTTCTTCCATTTTCCATGGAATTTTTTGTCCCCGCTCTCTTGAAGAACGAGGCTGTCGTGGAAATGTGAATTCTACTTTGCGAAACCTTCGGGGTCTAGTTGAGAGGTGAAGGAATGGAAAATGCTATGCCGCTTGAATTGGCATTCGGGCGATTTGCGAGTTACAATGTTTGCATTGGCGTTGGATCGATGCCGGAAAGAGGCGATTTTTAGTTCTTAACTCTTAGCTTGGCCGGTACCTCCTTTTGGACTATGTTGGAGCGTTGGTTCCGTCATTATCAAGAAACGATTAGATAATTTGATGTCGTTGATTGCTGAAAATTTTATTTATAAATGAATCTGGCATGTGAAGTTCTGATTTTTTTCCCCCGTTTGATTAGGATACAAGGGGACAAAATGCCATCATTTGGTAATACCTAAGAAGAGGTAAGCTTTTGAACTTTAGCCAGAATGACTCGGTGATATCCGACATTTCCCCCTTTTTTTCGTCCTTTTATGTGTTCAAATGTATCAATATGGTATGGTGAGAATGTTTGTATTTCTTCTTTATCTTCATTTGAAATGAGGTTTTAGTAATCCTGGTTTGACTTTGGTTTGCAGGGCCTAAAAATGGCAGACACAAGCTCAGTTGGAATAATTTTGGACTTTCTAAGGAGGAATCGGTTCACGAAAGCTGAGGCAGCTCTTCTCAGTGAACTCAATAATCGTCATGACTTAAATGGCTTCCTTGAGAAGCTTAACCTGGAAGAAAAGGCCTTGCATAAGTCAGAAAAGGATAAGGGCAAATCTGTGGGAGACAATCAAGGACTGGATTCTCATGACAATGTTGAAGTTTCTGAGGAACTGATTGTGAAGGAAATAGAGTGTGGGAGTGGTGGAAATGCAACAGAAAGCAAAAATAAAAGTATTTCTTTTATTGGGGAATGGAAAAAAACTAATGAAGTGGTTGGGGCAAGTGACAAATACTTTGCTTTACCCAAGAATTCAGAGGATAAGATGCTTGATCTATACCCAAGGAAGTTAAATTCTGGCAATGGTCGTGTGGAGCCTCACCAAAATGGCGGTGGTAGTGCCAGTAATACTTCAAAGGCCATGGTTTTTCATCAAACAAGTGAAGTTCATGATATGGCCAACAATAATGCAAAATCTGCAGAGGGAAATGCTGTGACTACTGAGATACAGTTCTCATGGCCTGGAAGTAACAACAGATCCTCTGCGGAACATAGATATCATGGTGAGCAACCCAAAGAACCTAGTGAACATGATTGCCCACTGAAATCGAAGAACTCATCTTTTAAAGAGAACTTTGCAGATAATTTCTGGTCAAGAAAGGATGAGAATGAAATTTCATCTTCAGACCTGCAGAATGATTGTTCTGTCAAGGCTGCTTTTCCCCTCCCCAAGGGAGATATGTCTACAAGATATGATGGTGCGGCTTTCTCTAAAAGAATAGAGGGAAGAAGGACAGAAATAATTGGTGCCACGGAGGCAATGAAAATGCAGGTAGATGAAGTAGCAAGAGCTATTTATGCAGTTGATTTACAGGGAAATTCAGAACAGAAGACCATTGGCAGCTTAAATTTTCCTGTTGCACCTGAGAATCAAGAGGAGGAGTTACCAAGGCTTCCTCCTGTTAATCTCAAGTCAGAGGACAGGCTCTTGGCTGTTAATTGGGAGGAGAAATTTGAGCAGGATGAACCTGCTTCAAAAGTTGCCTTTGTTGACAACGATTCTCTCATAGGATCATATTTGGATGTTCCTGTTGGACAAGAAATTAACCTTGCAGGTTAGCTCATGGATAAATATTATCAATGGCACCAGTCAAATGCAGTATGTGAAGAAGAAGTGATGATAAATTTCTAGTATTATGATGTTTAATTGGATTGTGGTTTGAGAATATTGTCCTCTTTAAAATGTTCTTAAGTCAAACATCTTTATTGTCCTTAATGACAAATAAACTCCAATTTACCACATTTTTTACTATAAATGTAACCTTAATTTAATCAGCTGTATGAATTCACAACAGCACAAGCCTGAGAGCTGGTATGAATTCGTATTTATATCCTAAATCATAATGAATAATAATTTCTTCATCATATTCTGTATTACATACTATCACATTTCTTTGTACTTCAATCAGCTGTCTTTAATCGGTGTCTAAATTAGTAGTTGCATTTCTTGGCCGGTTGATAGGTTATTTTGTGTGCTTGACAAGATTTTGGCCTCCTCCTAGACTTGAGACACAGGTGTTATTATTAGTCCTTTCTGTTTATTTTTTTATCCTTCATTTTAATTTGTTGAATTATTTAAAATTCTCTTAATAAAAAAATTACAATACTTTGTACTTTTTATATACAAAATTTTTAAATGCTAGCTTTTATACAATTTAAAATTCTGTTAGTACAACTCAATTCATGAAGTGAACGAGGGCAATATAGTGGATGAAGGGAACTTGATTCCTAGAAAGCTATTAGCAAACATTGGTTCTTGGTTCTTGCCTTATTGTCCAATCTACAGTATAATAAAATAAAAAAATGGCAAACTATTTCCAAATAAAAATGATATGAAATACAGTGCAGCATTTTGACATGTTGTGCCTTCCGTCTTGAAATGATCTTGGGTCTGGTAAACTTTCTGAGCAAACTTAATTTAATTCTTGCTAAGAAGCAACTTTGGCACTGTGTTATGTTTAGTCCTTATTATTACATCAATTATACATGCTACATTATTTGGTTGATCTCTATGTTCTAAGGACTAGCTTTTACTTTCACACTTGCTTCAGGAATGAGGAGAGCTGCAGGGGACTGTTGGCTATCTATAAATCAAGGGATTACAGAGGATACATCGGATCTTGTGTCTGGTTTTGCCACGATTGGTGATGGATTGGGTGAATCTGTTGACTATTCTAATGAATATTGGGACTCTGATGAATATGAAGATGATGACGATGTTGGCTACATGAGACAACCTATTGAGGATGAGGCCTGGTTTTTGGCACACGAAATTGATTATCCGAGTGACAATGAAAAGGCAACTGGGCATGAAAGTGTTCCAGATACTCAGGACAGAGGTCCGGTCAAAGATGAAGATTATAATCAATTTTTTGGTGAAGATTCTTACTTCTCTGGAGAGCAGTATGTTCAACAAAAGAATGTTGAACCAGTCATAATGTCAGATGATTCAATTGGTTTGACGATAACTGAAATGTATGGAAGCACTAAAGAGAATGGATTAATGGTTCGGTATGATGGACAATCGATGGATGAAGAGCTGAATATAATGCCTGCAAAACCTGTCTGGCAGGGCTTTGTCCCTCAGACAAATGAATTGGTCCTGCTAGGAGATGGGCAGGCTCTGAATAACAGGGAAAGATCACAACTCGTGGATATATGCATTGATGATTATCAGCATGGTTCAGTTAGGTCAATTGGGGTGGGGATCAACAGTGATGCTGCGGACATTGGCAATGAAGTTCGTGAAAGTTTGGGTGGTGGTAGCAGGGAAGGGAATTTGGAATATCCCTGTGATTGTGATGTAGGACATGGTTGTTCCAGACACTCCCAGCATGATTTGGATAAAAAGTCTATTAATAAATTGAACAAAAATAAGCAGAAAAATGGCAAGAGTGAGGTAAGTAAGTATGTCACCGGGGATGATAAAGGTGCATTCTTGCAGATTAATGGTCATTCTGATGGAAGCTTCTCATATCCTCAATCACCAAAAGGTGGCCAGATAATCCAGGCTGGTTCCAGTAAGCCCCTATGGTCAGATAACAGCAATGCTGATGAACATGATGACTATCTTAATGCATATGTGAGATCTAATGACATGCTTACTTCTTGGGACCAGAAAAGCGGTGATTCTTCACCCATTAAAAGTTTAAGGAATGAGAATAATGCTAATGAAGTAAGATCAACTAACTCTTCTCCAACAGCAGTCTCAAATTATGGATATACTGAAAAAGCGCAGGTTATGTTAGAAGAAGATGAACAAGTTGACATTGCAGGGGAAGAAGATTTAGGGACATTGCTGGAGGATGAAGATGCTGCTGCTGTTCAAGAGCAATTAAAGCAAATAAAGGCTCAGGAAGAGGAGTTTGAAACCTTCAATTTAAAGATTATGCATAGGAAAAACAGGCACGTTTTCATATTTATGCTGATCTGAACTGTAGATTAGTAAGCATGGTTCAAAGTTCTTTTAAAGTCAAGATATAAAATACAAAATATAAAAAGTGTGGGGAACCACACTGTTTGTGGCTTTAAATTCCTAAATTTGCTTCATTTGTTAATTGTTAATTACGTTTTATCCTTTGTAACATAAACAAAAAAGAAGCAATGTACTGATGCAATATATAGAAAGGTTTGTCATGATATTTTCTTTAAAGATATTGTTGAAATAGTGAGATTCTCCCCTCCATTGGAAAGGTATGCACTGATATCTAATGGGTTTTTTGGTCATGTGTGAGAAGGTTTTGATGAAATTTGATATTTTCTTGTTTCTTTTCTTCTTCTATAATTTTTCTGGACCCTTGTTTTGTTTCTCAGAACTGGCTTTGAGGAGGACAAGAATTTCCATGTTGTTTTAAATTCTGTAATAGCTGGCCGCTATCATGTTACTGAGTATCTGGGATCTGCTGCGTTCAGCAAAGCCATACAAGCTCATGACTTGCATACAGGCATGGATGTTTGTGTTAAAATAATAAAGAACAACAAGGACTTCTTTGACCAAAGCCTTGACGAGATTAAGCTTCTCAAGTATGTCAATAAATATGATCCTGCAGACAAGTATCACATTCTTCGGTTGTATGATTATTTCTATTATCGAGTAAGTGATTGTTGAATACGCTAGTGATTTTTTTTTCGGGGGTATTATTAAGTCTTTACTTTCGGTTAATTGCTGTTTCTGGTGTGTGTTTATCTATTCTTTTTCCTATGTCCATCATTTGGATTCGGGGTACCGCTTTTGTTCATAGACTTGTTAGTAGTGTTATTTTCTTCAAAGCTAAAAGGTCTGATTTTTTTCTCTAGCACAAATCTTTTGCCATCTATGAGAAGTTTGGATTCCCTGCAATGGGGGATCCTACTGCATGATGTTCAGCAACTGTGGCAATGCTTTTTTTATGGACCAGAAAATTTAGTGGGAACTGGGAAAGATAAAAATTGTAATTATGAGGGCAATAATTGTAGCTATGAGAGAAGATTAAACTTTAAAAATATGAATTGCACAGTTCAGTTAAAGTTTTTATATATATGCATGATTTTATTATTTACTGATTCCCTTTATAATTGATAGGTTGACTTTTTCTTTGGTCAGCTGATTGACTACTCTCTTTTTCTTTTTCCTGTTATTCTGTAGGAACATCTGTTAATAGTGTGTGAACTACTTAAAGCCAACTTATATGAGTTTCATAAATATAATAGAGAATCAGGGGGCGAAGTATACTTCACAATGCCGAGATTGCAGGTTTGTGGTGTTCCATCTTCTTCATGAATCATGATGTCTTATTTTCATCTTATCTGCCATCACTGAAACTCTTCTAAATTTATTTGTGTAGTCAATTACAATTCAGTGTTTGGAAGCGCTTCAGTTTTTGCACAGCCTTGGACTAATACATTGTGACCTGAAGCCAGAGAATATTTTGGTGAAAAGCTATAGTAGATGTGAGGTGAAGGTCATTGATCTTGGGAGTAGTTGTTATGAGACTGATCACCTTTGCTCATACGTCCAGTCCAGGTCCTATCGTGCTCCTGAGGTTATATTGGGACTTCCATATGACAAGAAGATTGATATATGGTCACTTGGCTGCATTTTGGCAGAACTTTGCACTGGCAATGTAAGTATAATATATGGCCAAATAGCCAATGCACTTCAAAATGGCAGGGTTTAACCTTCTGTTTGAAATTTTTAATACCAACGATTTATCTGAAGCCGTCAAATTTTTCAACCAAGGGAAGCACCTGAGTCCTCAATAAAGGTCTAAAATGCCATCCACTCCCTCAGTTCCCAAGTCAGTTTTCCTGAGGTTAAGGTCACTAGTTAAGCCTTTCTAAGCAAGATTATTATTTTTACTTTATAATCATTCCTTGTAGAAACTTAAGTCTCTGTTAGTTAAACTTAGGTTAGCTAGCTCTGCACATTGCAATGACCTAACCCCATAGCCTTTGACCATGAATAGTGTTTTTAGCCTTGGGCTTTGTTAGTTTTCTTTGGTTAGTGATCTTCACGGTTGCGGAAAATGAACGTTGGTCCTTGAAAGATGTGATTGTGTTTAACAAGAATGACAGTAATGAAAGTTGGTGAGACTGTAGTTAAAGTTCTTTTTAGAATGTGGGACATCCATGGGTCAAATCATCATCATCATCTTTTACAGGGGCTAGGGTTCCTATTAAGGTCGTCTTCTCTTTTGTGTGATGATAAAATCAGGATAGTCTTTCTATGTTCTTGCAGTGGCTTGATGCTGACATTTGTTTGTTCAGGTCCTCTTTCAAAATGATTCACCTGCAACATTACTTGCTCGGGTGATTGGCATCATTGGTCTAATTGATCAAAGTATGCTCACCAAAGGAAGGGATACATATAAGTACTTCACCAAAAATCATATGCTTTACGAAAGGAATCAGGTTAGAATTGCATTTTCAGTTTACATTGTAAACAAAATGGACCGCCAGCAGTCTGTAAGCTTATCTTATTATTTTTTTCCTTTTCTTTTCTTTGTGTGTGTGTGTTTTTATTTTTTGTTTTTTTTTGTTTTGTTGATCCAAATGAATGCATCATGCATCATATACTAGACGTTTGGCATCTGGCCTGGACCAAGGGTCTTATTTCAATTGTTGGTTTTGCAAAAGGGATCCGCTGAATTCATAGAGTTTTAATGCAGGCTGCAATCATTTAATATTAACCATTAGATGCATCCAACTATCTGAAGCAGGACACATGACGATGGCCTTTGTATTGATAGAAAATTGATTGATTTCGTTATGCTTCTTCAGTCTCTCTCTCTCTCTCTCTCTAGTCTCCTTTGTTTCTCTTTCTAAAGCTAGTCCTCATTGCGAGTTCTAACTTCTCCCTATTCCTTTCATCCACATAATGATATTCTTTTATGAATAAAATTGCCCAGGTTCGTTATGGCCAAAAATCATATATATCTTAAGTTCTCTCTAAGTTCTTCAGCAGTCATTTCCTAAAGTTTTCCAACAAGCCAGCGTGTTTAATGAACAGTAACTGAGACTCTAACCCATCGAGGAAGCATGCTGTAGCTTTATGCCATTTATCTTTTAGAATGATTGTAAATCTAAAAGTCTTGACGCCATTCGCCAAAGTTTGCCAGAATTTTTAGAGGAGAGAGGGGGGGGGGGGGGGGGAATTGGTTGAGAGGAAAAAGGAAGGGAGACAGAAGGGACCAAATTTGTTGGTTTAGTTTTGTACTAATTTTTTGTTTGGTTAAAGTCATTGCCATCTGTCACGCTATGGAGAGTTAGATGCATCTAATGCTTTTTATCTGTTAGGTTTTTTCTTTTTTATATATTCTCTGAGGAAACCCGTGAGAATACCCTTTCTGACAAGCCCGTTGGCATCACCGCCTGAGTGGAAAATGACAAAAGATACACATTCAACTGATCTGTGTGAATTTGAGGAACTTAAATACACTAAACATAAGCACGGATGCTGTTATGCACATTTATCATATCCCACTTGCTGCCAACTATGTAACAACTCTATATAATATAAAAAAAAAAAAAAAAGGAAGGAAAAAACAAACTACTTAACTGTTTTTTTATAATGTATAACATGATTTTCTGAGTGTAGTGAAATGAAAACCCAGAATTTCCTAACCAGACGATTGTTCACTAGGCCTGGGTCGAAACAACAGGAAACATACGTACAATTGAACTAATTGATCATCAAAAAATAATCATTAATTATTGTTAATCCAAGTACAGGGTTGCTGTAGTGCACCTACATTTGATGCCTCAATTATTCATGGACCATGCCTATGTAATCGGACTTTTATTTTAAATAATAAGAGTCTGAACTTCCTACCAACACGAGTTCACGAAGGTTTGAGTGGCAGATTTGCCACCTGTCTAACTTATAATTTATGTTGAGTGGTTCAATATCTGCGGTGAAGAAATTGAACTGGTGAGACATCCACAAATTTGGTTTTTGATTACGGGCGCATGAGGGAATAGAAGAATAGGTACTTCAGTAGTCAATGCCATTGCTCGGCATCTTACTGATTATCGGATAATTGTCTGAAATTCCATTGAGGAATAGCAGGCCATATAATAGAGAATCACCTTAGTGGATCCTCTTAAGGATGCCTGATCTTTTCAAAATGTTTTTTTTAGTAAGATTTTATTAATATGATCGCCAAATAAGAACTATTCTGAGCACCTTAGCCCATGATATCTGAAATTGAGAGTATTTTGTTCTCATTTGTAATCCTCAGAGGGGGCAGTGAAAGGTGAGCTGGCTAAAATTACTAAAACATAAAACTGGGTATTTTGTGTATAGTTGTCTCGCTTAGTTTCACAAGGAAATCGAGGAATAATGTGACCATTGATTTTGAAGTTCATCCTTTCAATATTTTAGTCCCTCCAATGTCATTTTGTAACTGACAATTGTTTCATTTTTATAAATTTATTTAAATTTTATTACATGTTTCAATTTTATTGTACTTGAGATTATTATACAGTGAAGTTACTGTCTTGTACAGGAAACCAACAGGTTAGAATACTTGATTCCCAAGAAGACATCTTTGAGGCACAGATTGCCAATGGGAGACCAAGGCTTCGTTGACTTTGTTGCTTATTTGCTTGAGGTTGAGCCAAAGAAGCGGCCTTCTGCTACAGAGGCCCTTAAGCATCCATGGTTATCATACCCATACGAACCCGTATCATCTTGATGCATTTGAAGTTCTTTCTGCCTATTTGAATATAACACTGTCATTTACCTGTGTAAATTAGATTTGGTTTCTCATTGAAGGAAGGCTCACTACCTTGCCTATATACCCCGGCTGCTTTTTCATGATCTATTTTAGAGATGATATGGAAAGGAGCAGTTCTACACTCCTACATGATGACATCAAAGGCATGTTTAGTTCTATGAGTAGTCTTTCCTTGTCCTTACTAACATGAACTCCAAACTACCACGATTTAGGCCATAATTTTATACGGTTCATGTCCTGTTAGGGTTTTTGTTTGTTTCGCTGGTTCTGCCAAAAGCGATAACCTGAATCATCTTCTCCACAATGTGAGATTATTCTTTTAGGGTATTGATTGAGTAATATGTTGTGGAATGTGGAACATTCATCCCTTTTTCCAATTGGACGTGTGACAACCATTTGCTGCACCCATCAAGACTGAACTAGAGCCGGTGACTGTCACTGGCGGCTGAACCGGATTTCTTTTTTAGTGGGGAGCAACCTGATTGTATTTTGATGGAGTGAAGGAAGCTTCCTTTGGTTTACTTAAGGCATACTGGGGATTGGGTAACAGTCTGGCAAACGGATTCTACTGGCAGGGTGGACTAAGGAAAGCAATTTCCCCAATGGGTAGTATTTGAAGTTGTTGCTGGCTTGAGCTCTGTTCCCAGATCCTACTTTTTCTAAGACTTAGTTAATTGTTCTTTAACATTATATATCATGTAAATATTTTGTCGTTTATCTAAATATTTTTATCATGGCTCTTCGACTGGTTGTTATGAAATTATGCTTGCTTTGTTTAACTTGAAATTGAAGCAAGCTGATATTATGATAACTCGAGATACCTTTGTGTGATGATAAGAA
>NW_021634300.1:0-93175 GCF_004799145.2 Neltuma alba | reverse complement strand
GAAGAAGTACTTTTTTATTTTTTAAAAAAAAATCCAAAATAAAAGAACAGTATTAGAACAAACACGTAAGAGCTGCCACATGACCAGAGAGAGGGAGAGGGGGATGATACTGGCTAGACGGCTTCTGTTGGAAAGTCAAGGCACGCGGGTGGGACCACCGCATAGGACGGCTGCCTTGCGCTTGGACTATTAGTTATTCCAATTTAGGGTTCCCTTTTGACCCAAAAAAAAAATTTTGGGGTTCCCTGTTTCGCGGACTCCTTAGATGCCCTATCCTTTCCCGTTTCAGTCCCTTCTTTCTAACCTTTCAATCCCTTTTTTCCCCAAAATTTTATTTTATTTAAATCCGACGCCAGCCCAGGTCGAAAGTTGAAACCCCAAACTTTCGGACGCCGCTTCTCCCCGCTACCCTTATGCTCCGCTGCCCTCCTTGCTCCCACAGCTGTGCCGTTTTGGGGAAAACAAGGGAGGGTCAGTACTTTTTTAATTTTTTTTTAAATTGAGTATCCTAAATAATTATTAGTATACTCAACATTCTAAAATATTTTATTAGTGGCACCAATATCTAACACTTATTATTTCGAACTATTATTTTTCAGCAGCACCTCCTATTTAAAAATATTTTTGATCCACTTAGTGAGTTAAAATATCTTCTCATTGACACCCACTGTATGGCAACTAACTTGTTTCATCTAAATGGTAGAAACAGACTCCAATCTTAGACATCATTGAAGCATAGCTAAGAGGATGCCGTGGGCAATTCCGGTTGACAGTTTGGAGTATTTTACTCTAACGAAAAAAAAGAAAGTTAAGTACTCCTCCGGTCCTAATTATAAAACCCAATTGACTTATTTGAGGAGATTAAGGAAGTAAGTTAAGTTGGTTATTTATAATAAATAAGTGTTATTATTCCTAAAATATCCTTGCTAATAAGTATATTGGCTAAAACTATCATTATTAGAAGGATTATCTTGGAAAAAATGCATAAATATAAGAGACAAAATGGATTTGGGTCTTATAATTAGGACCAATAAAAAGTCAAATTGGGTCTTATAATAAGGACCGGAGGAGTAATTACTACTTCTGGTCTTATTTATAAGACCCTGTTTATAGACTACAAACAACATCTTATAATTAGAAATTGAGATAGTATAAAATTAGTTTTAAAATCTATAATGATTCCTTATGAAACTTACTATGTCTCCACGTGGTTACAACTTACAACATCAGAGACAGGGAGAATAAAATAAATGACGGAGATGCAATCTAATATTTGGCTGAGAGCCAGAATGATTTAAAAAAAAAAAACCAACAAACTGTGCATTAATTTATTTATCACTTATTTCTTATTCTCATATAAAATGTATATTATTAACTAAATACAAAAGCCGCAGATGGATCCAAAATCCATCGAACAGTTTGGTTGGAAAAGTATTTGAGATTAATGGGTGTGGAGTGCACTCTATTTCTTAGTTAGGCACATAATTTTTTTTATTAGATACAATATTGTTCAAGACAATATCAGGTACTAAATCTGGATACTTTTTTTTAGGGAATTCTAAATTTGCCATGTTGTAAGAAACTAATTCTTTTCACTAAACTTAATTCCCATTGGTTGGAGTGCTGTTTTTTTTTTTGTGAAGAATGAGTTGATTTTTGGGGGATATGTTTGAGAATATTTGGTCATATAGAGGAGGAGTTGTGGTAAAGATTGAGTAGTGCGGCAGAAATTTAAAAAAAGTAGAAATGAAAAAAAAGCCTAATGATGGATGAAGAATCAGGTTCTCTGGCAGGTCTCTCAGTTCGGCCATCCCTTCCACCTTTTCATCTCCAAACCAATTCCTTTTGTAAAATCACGCCAACACACACACACACACACACACACAGAGCCGCGTCTATTTGCCGTTTCTTTTAAATGGATAAAAGTTACGGCAAAAGAAAAGTGCTCAGTTTCTCACATTCAATAACTGACAGACTACTAACGGAGTTGGGTCTAGTAGAAAGGCTTAGTCTCTCACAATATGGCAAACCAAGATTCGAATCCTCGTTGGGAGAGGTACTCATATTTAGTGCCTGACAATGTTTCGAATAGGATTACTTCCAATAGAAAGATACCTATGCTTTAACAAAAAAAAAAAATGATGGACTAGATTGGATTTGCCAGTTCAACTGATTGACCGAAACTGATTTTAGGCTTGGACTGATAAAACTTGGTTAGTTAGAGAACTAATCAACATCGATTGAACTATTGGAACCATTCATATTCTTTATTATTAATTTTTATTTTTTAATCTCAATCTATGTTTTCAAACTATAACTATCTATCCTTAATAAGCATTGAAAAATGAACATATAGGCGGGAAATATGCATGCATATGTATTCACATGTATGTATATATTTGTTTTATTATTTTTTTGGGATGAAAATAATTGAGTATTGATGGATATTACTTATTATTATATATTATTTTTTTGGGATTTAAATATTTATCTTTGTTATTTTTATTTCAAATATATATTATTTAAAATATATCAATTTCTTCTCCGGTTTCTCATTTGGAAGAAAGCCCTCCATAAGTAGAGTTTATTTGTCTAATATTGATCCATAGAATAACAGAGTTTATTAAGAAATGAAATTTATACACTATTTCTCTTAACTACTAATGACTAATACAACTCGTTAAAAAATTTTATTTCATATAATTACATAAATTTAGAGGGTCATCAAATAAATAGTAAATGTAAACAAAGTTTTAAACAGGCATATATAAGGTGGATAAATATATGCATAATGTGTGAAATAATAATAAAAAATATATAATCTATAAAGATTGACCCAAGTAATTAAAAATACAACCCATACCGTACAAGAGTTTGACTTTATTAACAAAATATATCAAATTCGCTTACTAAAAACCAGAAATGTACGAAATTTATTCTTCCCTGCGTTCCTTATGCTTTGTGACTATTTCTCCTCAAAATTAAGTAAAATGGAAAGGAACAAAATATTGAATTAGATTATTATATCCTCCAAATTTTCATTCTCGCGGCGAATTTTCCACAACGCTGAAGAAAGGTTTGAACTCATCCAGTCACAACCACCCCACATGAGGAAGCTTTTACAATATTACAAGTCTGGTTGTTTATATCTTAGACCCTAAGGCCTAAACCCTAAATTCACGCGAAACGAAAGGAAAAAACCCATGGGCATGTGTAATTAGAGAATTTAACATAATGAATACAAAAAACATAACCTAAGATTTTTTTTCTTTACTTTTAAAATAATTAAACTGGAATTTATATAAAAACGAAATAATTAAACTGAAGGCTTAATTTATAAGTGAAATTAATTGAGGAAACTATTGACCGCCGTTAGGGTTGACATGGCTATCCGTTGACTTTTGTTATAAACAAAAGTCAAATACTGATAAGACGTACTCCTCCGGTCCTTATTATAAGACCCCATTTGACTTTTTATTTGGTCCTAATTATAAGACCCCAATCCATTTTGTCTCTTATATTTATGCATTTTTTTCCAAGATAATCCTTCTAATAATGATAGTTTTAGCCAATATACTTAATTAGCAAGGATATTTTAGGAATGACAACACTTATTTATTATAAATAACCAACTTAACTTACTTCCTTAATCTCCTCAAATAAGTCAATTGGGTCTTATAATTAGGACTGGAGGAGTAGTTTCGAGCGCAGCCATACGATCAAGCTCATAAAGCGATTGTCTGTGAAAGCATAATTTAATTTTAAGACTTGTAAAGCTCTCTCCAAGAAAATTTATTATAAATTAATCGATATGATAATCCAACTTGATACTTATTATATATATTTATCATTTCATATTATATATGCACATATTTACTTTATTATTTATTTTGAATGAAAATAATTGAGTATTGATGGATATTACTTTGTTATTATATATTATTAGTTTGGGATTTAAATATTCATCTTTGTTATTTTTATTTCAGATATATATTATTTAACTTATATCAATTTCTTAACGATATTGGACCACACGGTTCAAACCACAGTCCGACCCATCGTTTGACAAAACTCCTAATCCAGCTATGGTTTCTCATTTGCAAGCAAGCCCTCTATAAGTGGAATTTATTTGCCTAATATTGATCCATAGAATGAAAGAGTTTATTAAGAAATGAGATTTATACATTATTTCTCTTAACTACAAATGAATAATACAACTCGTTAAACCTTTTATATTTCATATAATTATATAAATTTAGATGGTCATCAAATTAATAATAACTGTGAGCAAAGTTCTAAACAGGCATATTTAAGGTGGATAAACATATGCATAATATGTGAAATAATAATAAAAATATACTCCTCCAGTCCTTAATATATACTACCTCTGGTCCTAATTATAAGAGCCAGTTGACTAATTTGAGGAGATTAGGGAAGTAAGTTGAATTAGTTATTTGTCCTAAATAGGTGTTGTCTCTCCTAAAATATCTTTACTAATCAAATGTATTGACTAGAACTATTATTGTTAGAAGGGGTACTTTGAAAAAAATTTATAAATATGAGAGACAAAGTGGATTGGGATCTTATATTTAGGACCAAAATAAAAGTCAAACAGTGTCTTATACTACCTCCGGTCCTAATTATAAGACCCAGTTGACTTATTTGATGAGATTAAGGAAGTAAGTTAAGTTAGTTATTTGTAATAAATAAGTGTTGTCATTCCTAAAATATCCTTACTAATTAAGTGTATTGGCTAGAATTATCATTATTAAAAGGACTATCTTGGAAAAAATATATATAAATATGAGAGAAAAAATGGATTGGGGTCTTATAATTAGGACCAAACAAAAAGTCAAACCGGGTCTTATATTAAGGACCGGAGGTAGTATTAAGGATCAGAGGTAGTATAAGATATATTTAACTAATTTGATTAGATTAAAAAAATTAGGTAAGTTAGTTAATTATAAGAAATATGACATGTTTTTCCTAAAACACCATAATTATCTTTCTTAATGTCCTCCCTCCCTCACTTACTTGATTATGGTTGAAGAAGTGTAATTTAAAAATAATAAATATAAGAAATAGATCTTATATTTAGGACTAAAATTAACTTAATAATTAGGTCATATATTAAGGACCGAAGGAGTATAATCTATAAAGATGGATTCAAGTAATAAAAATACAATTCTTACCGTACAAGAGTTTGACTTTATCAACAAAATGCATCAAATTCGCTTACCAAAAACCAGAAATGTACGAAATTTATTCGTCCCTGCGTTCCTTATGCCTTGTGACTATTTCTCACAAAAATTAAGAAAAATGGAAAAGAACAAAATATTAAATTAGACTATTATATCCTCCAAATTTTCTTTCTCGCGGCGAATTTTCCACAACGCCGAAGAAAGATTCCAACTCACCCAGTCAGGCCCCGTTAGGAAGCTTTTACATTGCAAGTCAAGTTGTTTTTATCCTCGACTTTAAACCTTAAACTCTAAATTTTAAATTCACATAGTCATGACTCGTGTAATTAAAAAATTGGACATAATAGATATAAAAGCTTAATCTAAGTTTTCTTTTTTTACGTTTTATGTATGTTTGTTTGAAATAATTAAACTGCAATTTATATAAAAACGAAATGATTAAACTGAAGGCGTAATTTATAAGTGAAATTAATTAAGGGAACTATTGACCGCCGTTAGGGTTGACATGGCTGTCGGTTGACTTTTGTTATAAAAGCTTTTGTAAAAGTCAAATACTGATACGACGTGGTTTCGAGCGCAACCATGTGATCAAGCTCATAAAGCGATTGCTTGTAAGAGTAGAGTTTAATTTTAAGACTTGTAAAGCTCTCTCCAAGAAAAATTTATTGTAAATTGATCGACACGATAATCCAACTTGGTACTTATTATATATATTTATCATTTCATATTATATATGTAGATAAAATTATACCAAATCCAATATATACCAGCCGGATATAATTTTGCTTTGGTCAAACTGCCATAATTCATTTATTTAATGTATTTGGTCATCAACGAAGTTGATGAATACTCTTTCCGTCCCTCATTATAAGATCTTTTTAACTAAATTGCGCAGTTTAATAAAATAGTACTGTTAAAATTAGTTAAAAACAATTAATATGTAACAAATGTAATTTTTTTCCAAATATACCCTTATATATAAATAGGTAAATATGAGAGAGTAATAGTAAGATAAATAAAGAAAAAGAATGTATTAAATACATTAAATTAGGGGTAAAATTGGTAATAATATATTAAATGTTCAAACAAACTCAAAGATGATCTTATAAAAAGGGACAGACCTATTTAAAAAATTAGATCTTATAATAAGAGACTAATAAGAGACGGAGTATATATATCCGAACTAAATTACTATAAAGTATGACCCGAAGGAATTAATCAAAGATCTAAAACAAATTTTTTTTGGTAGTTTTGATAATTTTTCAGGTATATAGTTGGGTGACCGGATCTTTTCATGTAATTGACATAAAATGAGTAGAAGTATATATGTCCTAGTATAATTTATTTTAACACCTTAATTACATAGTCTATTATTCATGTGAAATCCTTTTTATCTTTTTTCTTTTTGGGTAGAAATATCTCTCTCGGTGTGCATGTGAGTCACATCACTTTGCTTGTACTGCAAGTTGATTTAATTTTTGCACATTGAAACATTGCAGAAAGCAAATATATTTATTATATTATATACATGAAAATGAAAATGAATAGTTACACCTTTAATGTTTGAAAAGTCAGAAGACCGTGTACAAGCTACAAGAAATCAATAATATAAAAAATGTAAAGAATAATCAAGAATTAGTAATTAAAGAGCTTTAATTAGGTCATTATTAATATCAGTCTAAATCCAGATTTTTAGACACTAAAAAAGAAGAAAATAATATTTTCAGAAAAGTTTGCTGGCGAATTCATCGACCTCAGATCCTTGTGAACGGCAGAAAGCAGATTTAGATGCAAGTTTTCTGAGCTGCGAAACGCTTCTTCCCAAAATGAGAGCCATCTTCATCTCAAAGATCTCTCCATTTTCTCTTTTCTCACAGTTCTTCTCTTCAAGCGTCGATTCGGTGTCTCTTCCAAAAGCCTGAAGAATCCTCCACAGTATCTGTACATGTCCACAACCATCCCTACTTGCCCGCCATGCTCAAACGCATTCACAACACTCGCCATTGCTCCTGCAACTACAGCCACTATCATGATTCCCCACGAGCCATTATCATTATTATTATTTCCCAGAAATATTGCAGATCCTAACGCTGCAATTCCAGTGAATAAAGAACCCGAAATCGCCATGATTTTGTTCATCTTTAAAGCCAAGTTTCCTAGCCTTTCGTAGTCCTCTGCGTCTTTTCTCTTCACCACTTCTATAATCTCCCTCATTTCCATTTCCAGCTTCTCGTTCCATCCATTTTTCGTCGAACTCGAGCTTTTCGTAAGATCCGGAGAAGAAGAAGAAGACGACGGCGATTCTGTCTTTGATGAAGAAGGCCACCAAATCGCAGGCTCGAACTTTGAAGGGAATTTTTCGACCATGGCTCCTCCGAGTAAGGCAAGTGGGTAAGCCTTGTCGAGTGCTAAAACCTTTTCTATTGCATTATTGACGTCCTCCTCAGTGGCATTTCCGACGGCGATGGTGGTCTGAATCTGAGCCTGAAGCTGTCGGAACAACCTCGTAGCGTTTCGTTGTTCCTCGGCGAGCTGCGAAGGTTGGATTTTGTTCATGACGAGGGACATCCACGTGGCTGCAGAGAACAGAAGAGTGGACGACAGTTTCAGAGCAAAAAGCTGCTCCGCGCCATCGTGCAATGAGGAGGCGACACCGGCCATGGTCGTGGCGGCAAGCGTGATCACGTTGGTGGAGTTCAAGAGAAGGGAGTTCCAATTATCACGTTGAACGCCAACGTTGTAATGCATTTCGATTCTGTCGCAAACTGTCTCCAGAATCGCGTACAGCTGAAGAGTGGCCTTATTGGACTCGTGAAGATCGTAGAAACCTTCATCGTCGTGGCTCTTGATATTGACCTGATCTTCAAATGAAACAGCCTTCACGGATGCCTTCGATTTCCGAACCAGCTTTCTTGAACATGGTGCATTATTATTCATAACTGAGGAACACGTTCGTGGAGGATAATGAAGCTTTGGTGATACATTGGACTTGAAAACACAAAGTGAAGACATTGAGGATTTTAAGGAAGCGGTCATATGGAATCAAAACAGATGACAATGTTTTGAATAAGAGGTTGGTGAGGAGTGGTTGATATATATATATGGGATGATTTATTTATATGTTAAGGATTAGATTTTCTTTTCAACAAGTCTGGAAGAATCGGTGAAGAGGAAAAGACTGAGCCAACTTGCTGACCCTTTATTTTATAAACTTCGATGACTTGAACCGTTCCTAGCTAGCCCCAAAAAGATTTGCTCAGCTTGTCGTCGCTTCAGCAACATGTGGATGGGAACTGGTAAAACCACGATCTTCGTTTAGTTTTCTTGCATTACAAGAACAAAAATACAGTGAGATTGATGAATTTGAACAATAATATTATTATATATGCCCTTTTCTTTTTGTAATTTTCTACCCAAGATTGTTTAATCAGTCCTGCATATGATCAGTTTTGACCTGATTGAATTTTAAAAGTAAGAAAAAAAGGAAAAAGGATCTCACCAAATTAATACGCATACGCGTGGACCGATTTTAGTTTAATATAATATTGTCGACTCACTACACAGTTAAGTACTTAAAATAAATATAAACATTAAAATAAATATAAACATGAAGTTTAATCCTACAAGAGTTGGAATATAGTGAATTATATATAAGGTTTGGACGTGTTAACCTATATAACTTGAACAAAAATAGTTGGCAAAAAAAAAAAGAACAAAAAAATAATTTTTGTCATGAGCAATCTATTATTTTGGATTTTGAAATTGACACGCGTTTGTTTTAACAATACCACTCACAATATCATAATTAACTAAACATGTTCAATTTACAGGTGAAATATATTTTTAAATGATACAAATTATTTCTTCGTTTTTAAACATATTTACCAATATTTATTAAATTTAGATATTATATATAACAGGATATTTAGATAATAAAATAAACTTCAACAATTAAATGTCATAAGAGGCCATATGATTTTATATGAAATAAAAAATTATAATTTCTTTTCTTAGTATCATACTTCGTTTTTTTTCCCTTAACATTGAACATTGATGAATTATCCATGTGAAATTATTAGTTTATTCAAATTTTCAACTATTTATTATTTCGTTTTTTGGCCAAAAGCGACAGTAGTTTCACTACAAAAATCTGGACTTTCAGCGACCACTTTCAACGGCAACAAAGGGAGTCGCCGCTGAAAATATGACTTTCAGCGGCGACAATAGTTGTCGCCGCTAAAAGTCGGCCTTTCTGCGGCGACAAGTATGTCGCCGCCAAAAGTGAGAGTTATGGCGGTGACTTATTATTGTCGCCGCTGTAGCTTCAACTTTCATTTTGTCGCCGCCGAAAGTGTGCACCACGGCGGCGACAATTCAAGTCGCCGCTGAATGTGGTTTTAGCGGCAACTAACTGTCGCCGCTGAATCTTCTTTCAGCGGCGACGCTTCCTGTCGCCGCTGAAAGTTTTTTCACATTTTTTTAATCTTTTTTTTTGTAAAAATTTTATATTATAATCTTTTATTTGCGTAATTAAGTAACTTTGATAATTAATGTTTTTTTATGTATTTTTGTGTTAGAGAGAGACTAAAAGAAAGATAATATGGTGTTTGAGAGAGAAAGGAAGAGGAAGAAAGTTTGGAGTGTGTGTTTAACACACATATCCCATATCCAAATGTTTGAGAGATGGAATAGAAAAACATTATGCATGGGAGAGAAATGAGATGGAGGCATGCATGAAAAAGTATACAAGTTTGATGGGATAAGTAATGAAATATAGAGTGTGTGTGTGAGAGGGTGAGAGGTGAGAGGTAGATGTAAATATTATTGGAAGAGAGATAGTCTGTATGTGTGAGAGAGAGAAGGATATTATAATTGAAAGAGATAACATAATTAAATATATGTGAGAGATTATTATAATTAAATTAGTGTGAGCATACTTAATTGACATAATAATATTTGATGATGAACATATGTATGAGAGGATTGAGAAATAAAATCATTAAAGGAGATAATATAATTAATTAAAAATGTGTGAGAGATATAGATAATAAAATCATGTATATAGTTAATTAAATATTATTACTATTTATATTTTTAATTTAAAATGTGATTAATTAAATTTTGTAAAACATATACAGTTGCATATTATATATATTTTCTATTGCTCAATGGTTTCAATTAAATTCATTAGCCTAGCTGGCCACGCTTGTTCGTTTCAGTGTAGAGGTCCTATGTTCGAATCTGGAAAATGCCCAATTTTTACACATTAATTTTGGCTCAAAAAGGTTAAAAAAAACATTTAATGTTACCTAGCTAGTTCGAACAGGGGACCTGGTAATTATAATAGCTAACACTCCCCCTGCCACTGAAGCCACGTGTGTTATTGGCAAGGCTGGCGCATTGTTTTTGTATCTAAAGTTTCTTATTTTGAAACCCAAAACAATTTAACCCGCCCTAATCTTCTGAAAGTTTACTTTTCCCTCGCTCTCACCAGACCAGCGCCGTGCACGCAGAGAAGTTTCAAGCATCTAACTTATTCCAGCGTCCATTTGTGCTTAGTTCATCACTTCCAGCGTTCTTTCTTACTGTCATCCACGCAGAGAAGTTTCAAGCATCTAACTTCTTGTAGTGCTGTATTTTTTTCCCCCTTTCTTGTTCTGTATTTTGAGATCCAATTTTTTTTCCTTCGGCATTAAATTTCACAGCTGAACACAGAAGGTTGCGAGAAGCGAGTGGATCCTCGTTGGGTGAAATCGTTGTTGGAGGCTTGCAAGAACAACGATCGGGAACTGCCCTTGGTCGCGGAGTGCACGAGCTCCGAGCGGTTCAATCGTCTGTCGTGGGGAAAGAGTAGTTCTGCCTCTGAAGGTTTCTCCCTTGGGCTCGTTGCTGGTGGTGGAGAGAAGGCAGCGCAGGATGTTGAAGAATCGCGAATCAGCAGCGCGTTCTCGAGCAAGAAGACAGGTTTTGCACTCATCCTAATCTGCTCTTTTGTGCGTGGGCGTGTTTTCTTTTTTTGGGTTTTATAAGAAACGACGAAGAGTTTCCCTGAAAAGTTTGCTCATTCTACTTTTTCAAGGCCTCGTAACATTTTCAGGGTCGGATAGAATATATATGCAAGCACTTTGTTTTTCATTTTGTGGATGACAGCATATCAGAATGCTAATTGTGAACTATGGATTATAGAACTTTGTTTATGCATATTTATCGATTAGAGAATACCAAAAGATTGTTGAGTTTAGTTGAGTAGACTCTTACCGAAATTAGAATTTATTCATTATCTTGTAATTATTCATGATTGGCTTTTGATTTATATACGATTTTTAGACTGATTCTATCTAACAAATTTTCTTGTTTTAGGACAGGTATTCCCTTCCATTGCAATCGCTTTCTTGAAATGGTTTCTTGGGACCTTTGGTTTCCTTCCCATTATAATGTCTGGTCCTTATTATTGTAGGCATATACGGTGGTGCAAACAAAAAGGATCACTAGCTAGGGCGAGTAGTAAAGCTCTTGTCACTTGTAAGTTAACAGTTTATCATCTTCACCTTGTGTTTGCGTTGACTCTGTGATGCTTTGTTAGTTTGGCTTATATACTGCGTTGAAATGAATCAGCTTTTTAGAAGTAAGATACATATATATATATCATATATAATTTTCTTTTCTTGGTCAACTCAACCTTATTCATTTCTATTTATTTCTTGCACTTTAATATTTATTGTTTTTCCTTTTCTTACATTAATCTTCAACTTTTGTGAAATAGAAATGGATAAAAGTTGGTTAGATATTAAAGACAGAGGCAACCTAAGATATATTAAAGGAGTAGATGGTTTTCTCGAATGGGCTTTTACTCAGAATGGAGTGATAAGCAAAATACGATGTCCTTGTAAAAAATGTATGAATGTCATATTCAAAGCGAGAAGAGATGTCAGGGTTGACTTATTGAGTAAGGGTTTTTGGGATAGTTATAAGGTGTGGGACTTGCATGGGAAAATTATTAGATGTCAAAGTGATTGTGAGACTTCAAGTACAGCAGCAGAACATGATACTTATGGGGAGAACCTTACAAGGATGGTATGTGATGCATATAATGTTCCTTCTATGAATGATATGAACAATGAATTAAATGAGAATGAAGAGCCTAATGTGCATGCCAAAAGGTTCTACGACTTATTAAAGGATGCAGAGACAGAACTTTATCCAGGTTGTGAGAAGATGTCAAAATTGTCTTTTATTGTAAAATTGCTTCAATTAAAGTGTCTTAACCATTGGAGCAATAAATCTATGGATGCATTGTTGGTCCTATTGAAAGATGTTCTTCCAGAAGGGGCTTTAGTGCCAAACTCATTTTATGAAGCTAAGAAGATAATTCGTGATTTGGGTTTAGATTACAATAAAATTGATGCTTGTGGAAATGATTGCATATTATACGGGGGGAACATGCAAATGAAGAATCATGTCCTAAGTGCAAGATGTCTAGATGGAAGTTGAACAGGCAAAGAGGAAAAAAAATTGCCCAGAAAGTCTTAAGGCATTTTCCGATAATACCTAGTTACAAAGGCTTTATATGGCAAGAGACACTGCTAAAGAAATGAGGTGGCATAAGGAGAAGCACACAAATGATGGTGTATTGAGACATCCAGCTGACTCTCTTGCTTGGCAACACTTTGACCAACAATATCCTAGCTTTTCTACTGATCCAAGAAGTGTTAGATTAGGTTTGGCAAGTGATGGATTTCAACCTTTTGGGAATATGAGTGCCAATCATAGCATTTGGCCTGTAGTTTTGGTACCATATAATTTGCCACCATGGCTTTGCATGAAAAGCCCATATTTTATGATGACACTTCTTATTCCTGGTCCAAAGTGTCCAGGTAATGAAATAGATGTTTACTTACAACCAATGATTGAGGAGCTGAAACAATTGTGGGAAGTAGGGGTGCAAACATATGATGCATTTTCTCAATCAAATTTTATGATGTATGCAGCAGTGTTGTGGACGATAAATGATTTTCCCGCATATGGAAATCTTTCAGGATGGTCAACTAAAGGCAAGTTTGCATGCCCTTGTTGTCACAAAGACACGCATTGCATTTCATCAAGGAGCAAGTTATCTTATATGGGTCATAGGCGTTTTCTTCCACAAAATCACCCATGGCGCAAAGATGCAAAATCATTTGATGGAAAAGAAGAACTCAGAGCTCCACCAATTCCATTAACTGGAGATGATGCACTTATGCAATTAGAACAATTGGGTAATATATCATTTGGAAAAGGCCAAAAACGAAAACGCCCTACAGATAGTAAGGCTTATAATTGGAGGAAAAGAAGCATTTTTTTCCAATTGCCTTATTGGAAAAATTTGTTGATACGACATAATCTTGATGTGATGCATATAGAAAGAAATGTTTTTGATAATCTTGTATCGACAGTGATGGATTTACTTGGAAAGACAAAGGACACATTAAAAAGTAGGTATGATTTGGTGGATTTGGGCATTAGGAGTAATTTGCACCCGATTAAGAATGGTAATGATGTTTATAAACCTCCTGCTCCTTACACATTATCCTCTGAAAAGAAACAATCCCTTTGCAAATTCTTGGCTAACTTAAAAGTACCTGATGCTTTTGCATCTAATATCTCAAGGTGTGTCAACATTCACGAGCGAAAAATATTTGGTTTGAAGTGTCATGATCACCATGTGCTATTGCAGGAAATATTTCCAATTGTAATACGTGGGTTACTGCCTCCCCAAGTATGTGAACCAATAATACAATTGGGAAGATTTTTTAAAAATCTTTGTTCAAAGTGTTTAACATGTGAAGAACTTGACAAACTTCAAAGTCAAATAGAAATAACTTTGTGCAAGTTAGAGACCATATTCCCACCTGCCTTTTTTGACGTAATGGTTCACTTGCCTATACACTTGGCGGGAGAGGCAAAAGTTGGTGGGCCAGTTCAGTATCGTTGGATGTACCCCATAGAAAGGTAATTCGCTTTAACAAGGTTACTTTACAATTATATTTATAATCTATCATTTAAAACCATTCAATAAGGCTTGACTTTTTGTTGTAGGTATTTGCGAACTCTAAAGTCATATGTTGGCAATAAGGCCCAACCTAAAGGATCAATTGCAGAAGGATATTTGGCAGATGAAAGTCTAACTTTTTGTTCACGATACTTGAAAGACATTCCTACTAAATTTAATGTGCAGCATCGGAATGATGACATCAGTGATAATAATATCAGTAATGAGCTTTCGGTGTTCAAGAAAAGTGGTGAAGCTAGAGGACATTTTGAGTCAGTCTCTCTTTCTTATGAAGAGTATTGTCAGGCAAGAATGTATGTGCTCCAAAATTGTGAAGAAACTTGGCCATTCATAGAGTACGTCAACTTAATTTAACAAGAATGAATTTGTTATAATTTATATTTTTCTCACTTGTGTAAAAACATGTAGGGAACACAGGAGAGAACTTGAAGCTCGGGGATTAATGAGTGAGCAAAAGCAATATAAAGAGTTTCCTGATTGGTTCCGTTCACGAGTAAGTTCTAGACTTTGAGCTTTGAAGTTTATATTAATAATATTAATGCATATTGAAGGAATGGTTCTTCTTTAATAGGTGATAGCATTGTCCACACAAGGCTTTGTAAGTCCTGAACTCAAAAGTTTATCAATTGGTCCATCGAGAGTGGTCAATCGTTACTCTATGTTTATAGGCAATGGATTTCGTTTTCATGCAAAAGATCGGGCAATAGGAAAAAGAACTCAAAATGATGGAGTCATGGCCAAGGGTGATGACACTGATGCTAATAAAGAATATTATGGTGTGTTAGAGCATATTTATGAGTTATCTTACATAGAGAATAAAAAATTATACTTGTTTAAGTGTCACTGGTGGGATGTCGCTAACTATGGCGAAGGATATAAGGTGGATAAGTATGGGTTCACAAGTATCAACACTCAATGTTCATTACAAACTAATGAACCATTTATTTTAGCATCTCAAGCAGAGCAAGTTTTTATGTGGATGATATTGTTGACCCGGGTTGGATTGTTGTTGTCAAAACGAATCCACGTGACTTGTTCAATATGCCGATTGAGAATGTTAATGTTGGTAGTGATGTTAATATTGCAATGGTTGATGAAGAGCCTTATCAACAATTGGTGGTTGATTTAAATGCAAGTCTTATACAGCATGATATCTTTATTGACTTGTGTGGAGATGATGTACAACCCCAAACTTTCATTCAAGTAGGAGAACCATCACAAAGAAGTAATATGGAGACTGGATTTATTGATGATAGTGAATCTAATTCACTAGTTCATGATGATAGTGATAAAGAAGATGTGCTTGATGGTAATGATAGTGATACTGAAGAAAAAAGTGACATTGAAGGTGAAATAGAAGATGATGATACAAGTGATAGTACCACAGAGGACTCAACAGAATGAAACTACAATCCTTATAAATGGTAGTTTTTATTAATATATTCTTAACAAGTTAGATTTTGTAATTTTTTTTAATATATACTATCTTCATAAAGAGTAGTTTTATTAACATAAAAAACAATATAAATTTTGTACATTATTGCAGGATATGTCAGGGCTAAAGAGAGGACGGGTGGGAGAAGCTCTTCCTTCACACGACATGGCAGCACAAGTAGTGGAGGTATTAACTCTACCCCTGCAATTAGACATACCATTTCACCTCGACCACTCCAAGTACAATTTGAGGAATTGCCTGCCGACTCTCCCCCTACTCAAAACAGTAGTGCAGGTAAATTTTCTTTACTTTTATATAATACAAGTAACTAATTAGCATCACATACTTTTGACTATATTATTTGTTCACTTGAATGATAGGCTCTTCTAATATAATTAAGAAAGGTAGAGGAGTTTATAAGTCGCTCAATGTGGACTTAATGACTAAATTTGGAGGAAAGATTGAGCTTACTTTCACAGATGACATGACAAGAGCAGTAGGGCAAGGAGCAAGAGAGCTAGCTAATTATTGTGGTTATGTTATTAGAACCACAATATCTTTGAAGGATTGTGCTGAATGGAAGAATGTTTACACAAATTATATTGATGTTATGATTTTAAAAGTGAAGGTACAATTTATGTTTAGTAAATGTATATCCTAGTTTATTTATGCTTTCAAAACAAGTACTTATGCTGATATTGATTTTTATTTTAGGAAAAATTTCAACCTGCTGTTGCAACAGATGAAGAGAAGTTCCAAAAAATGATAGTGACCACATTGCAAAATGCTTTCAGAAATTGGAAGACCAACTTGCATACCCACTATAAGAAATTTGACACTGATGAAGAAAGGTTGGCAAATCCACCTCAAACTGTAAGTTTTGAAGATTGGGAGTGGTTATTGACATATTTTCAGTCAGATCCATTTAAGGTATCTTACTAAATACTAACTATTTAAATGAATAATATAATTATATCATTCAACATACTTAGTAGTTACTCAAATTTGATGTAGAACAAAAGTGCTAGAAACACACAAAACCGAGCAAAACAAGTAACAAAGCATACATGTGGTCCCCGATCATTTGCGGAGGTTGAGTTCTCTGTAGTAAGTTGCCTCTTCACTACACTTTATTTTTTTTATCCATTTTTTTATTTGTCAAGATTTGTTATTTTTGTATATTATGCTTTATAGAGAGACCCCACCACTGGACAACCTGCCCCCCCAGATCAGGTTTGGGAGATAACACATACTAGAAAGACTGCAGATGGCCAGTTAGAGTGGGTGGATCCGCGATCTGAAGAGATTCATGTATGTATAATATTTGTCCTTTATATTTAATTAAATAATTATATTTTTTTCATTAATGTAATTTGTAATTTGTAACTATAGGATCCCATGCATGAGCTCGTTCAGCAGCAATCCTTAGAGAGTGATGCTCGAATGACCTCTAATGAGATATTGACAGCTGTTTTTGGTGAGAGGTCAAGATATGTTAGAGGAAAAGGTTATGGAGCAGAGCCTCAGAGGAAGAGACTTCACACTCAATCTAGTGATTCACTTGAGAACGTACGCACCCAATTGTATGAAGAGTTTGAAAGAAGATTTCAAGAGGAGCGAGAAAAGATGGAAGCAAATCTTGCTGCAGAGCGAGAGAAGATGGAAGCAGAACATGCAGCAGAGCGAGAAAAGATGGAAGCAGGATGTGCTGCAGAGCGAGCAAAGATGGAAGTAGAGCGTACGCAACTTGAACAAAGGATGGAGCAGTTGATGGAACAGAGAATACAAGCTCAGTTCACTGCTTTTATGCAAAAGATGCAGTTAAATGCTCCTGCAGATACCCCTACTTCTAGCGTCCCTAGTATTGATCCCTCTACGTAATTTTTCTTTTGTATTATGTAATTTATCTTTTAATTGAACAATTTTTTTTTCAGTTAGAGACATAAAGAACACTTTGATGGTTATAAATCTTATTATTTAATATACTATATTTGTGTGTTAATTACTTTATTTTTATTAAACCTTTTAATAATATTTATCAGCAATATAAAATTTTTTTTTTGCATAATTAATATATTATAAAAATAATTAAAATGACAATCAGCGGCGACATATGTCGCCGCTGAAGCTTGATTCGGCGGCGACTTTTTTTGTCACCGCTGAAGACCGTTTCAGTGGCGACAACAAAGTCGCCGCCGAATCAAGCTTTAACAGCAACCACAATGTCGCCACTGAAGCAACCTTCAGTAGCGACAACAATGTCGCCGCCGAAGCAAGCTTCCGCGGCGACATTAGTCGCCGCCGATTCTCATGTTTTAGTGGCGATGTTTCTGATTGGCAAACTCATCAGCTTTCAGCGGCGACTTTTTGTCGCCGCTGAATGTCTAGTTTTAGCGGCGACTTTTTTTGTCGCCGCTGATAAGTTTCAGCCACGGTCGCTACGGCAACGACTTGGTGGCGACAAAATGTCACTGCTGAAGCTTTTCAGCGGCGACTTTTGAACTTTCAGTGGCGACAAATAAATTTTTTGTAGTGTTTAGAATATCTCAAAAGATTATAAAAAGCTAGCTAATACCCGATCTAATACTTCTTCTACTTGCACCTGCAAGCACGGAAATCTCTAAACGACGTGTATTTTGTATTAAAACTGGAAGAACTTGTAACGAGATTATGAGTTTACGTAGAGCCGTGTCCTTTAAGCTAAGCATCCTAAAATCACTCCCATTTTGTTATACTATCTCTGCTACTTAATATAAGAACTAGTTTGACATTCAATTTGGTCATAAATATAAGATCTTAATTCGTTTTATTTTTCATTTTTTTTAAGATAGTCCTTATAATAGTTATACATGTTAGTTTTATCATGATTAACAAATGTATTTTAGGAAAAATAACACTTTTTTATTATAAATAACTAATTTAACTAATTTTCTTAATCTATTTAAATTAGTCAATAACTCTTATATTAAAGACCGTAGGTAGTATTAATTATAATTATAAAACTTTATATTCAATTTTGTTTTTTTAAAAAAACATATACAAATGAATCTCCATAAATAGATCTGCCTTGTGTTATCTCCAATCTATTTTCCATCCACCCATTTTGATAACAGTTTGTTAAATCACTCATTTTCAAATTCTTTGGGATCAAAATACTCTTATATATAACATAAATATTGGGTAACCATCTTTCAAAAAACTTGTATTATAACATTAATTTTATAATTCAAATTTTCAAATATATATTGATCTAAATTTTAAAATTATTTATTTAATAATCTTCTAGACACGTATATTGGCTTCTAGCTTATCATATTTTTACATGAGGGAAGTTTGGAAGCTAGGAAGGAAAAATCATCACTCAGGGAGATCGGTTAAGGATTAATTAAAGGGATTGCTATAATGGCCATTTGATTACTGAAAGTACAAATACCCAGAATCTTAGGTATATAATACTCGTGTTTAAAGAGAAATTGGCAACAAATTTAACACCCAAGATCAGTGATAGTGATGGGGATCAAGTGTTTAATGAAGATTTTGAAGAAATTTTAGGAATTTTAGGTTATAAGATTATATTAGTAATCATATAATATTATTTTAATATAAACTTTAATTAATGAAATATAATTTAGAATCTTTTAATTGTTATAACAGAGTCAGAAATTAGATTAATTAAACTATAGGTTGTAATTTTATTTTTTAACAGATCAAATAGACGATAAGTGCGTTTTACTCTAATATTAAAATATGCATTAAAATATAGCTTATGAAATGACACTAATTAATTATAGTGTGACTTCAAAATTTATTCAAGCACTTCTGTATGAACAAATGAATTTTTTGCCGTATTAACGGTTGTCTAAATTATGAACAATAATGTTCACTATAGTACAAGGTAATTTCCTTAATTAAAATTTTAAACATATACTACCTCCAGTCCTTAATATAAGAACTAATTTACTAATTTGAGTATATTAAGAAAACTAGTAAAATTAGTTATTTATAATAAATAGGTGCTGTCTTTCCTAAAATATCTTTATCAATTAAATGTATTGGTTAGAATTACCATCATTACAAGGACTATCTTGAAAAAAATAGATAAATATAATAGAAAAAATAGATTGAGATTTTATATTTAGGACTAAAATAAAAATTAAATAAAATTTTATATTAAGAACAAGAGCTAATACTTAATTAGCAAGAATAGTAACTTAATTATTATTAAAAAAAAGAAGATAAGATATAGTCAAAGGTGCATGTCATATGGGCATACGGCTGACCTGCTCCGCTGGATGAATCTGTCAAGCGGTCAAATTGGGTTCATATAATATTAAAATAAAATGATGAGAGGGTTTCCTGCTTATGCTTCCTATGTTCCCAATTCATCATATCAACTTCCCGTTTAGAATCACTTTTCAGCACATTTGTTGTAAGTGGAGACAAAACTAATCTTACATATTTATCTCGTATTTTATAAATTATTATTAAAAATTATTTATAAACTATTTGAAACAGGTTAAATTGAAAAGGATTAAGTTTTACTAACCCTAAAACGGGTTTAAGTTGTTATAACAATGGAAGAGAAAAAGGGATTAATGCTTACACATAGCCAGGGTTGTGTGCGTGTGTCTAACCTCTTGAATATTCTCCTATTTTATGATTTGTTAAGAGAAGACTGTTTAGTAAGTATAGGCTGAATTCCTTTAACTATACAAACTTATTAATTCCTCTATGCTTCGTAAAATGGATAGTAAATAAGTGAATCATCATCTGATTTTACGTGACTGGTCTACAAATTTTTAAATATGATGACTATGAATTGGATTGGTTTAAAAAAAAAAAAAGCAGTGAATAGAAGAGTAAAAACTAGCACTGTTGTGTTTGTTTCAAACATAACAAAATACTAAAAATATCAAAATTAAAATTCAAACCTCAACAAGTAAGACTCCCGGACAATGATGTCACTTGAAAAAGCCTTACCACAGGAGCTCTACAAAGGAACTAAAATCAAGCAATTTTGATACAAGCTCTTAACTTTTTAAGCTATTCCAAACACATTTAACCCTTAAAAACAGCTTGAACGCCACTTAAACATGGCTCCAAACAAGCATAGTGTCATTAAACTTGCGACTTGACTTTTTAAGTTTATTGTTTTTATTTTTTCAACTTATAAAATTATATCAGCTCTCTCTTAAACTCGTAAAAGTTGTAAACTCAATTGAACTTACGAGTTCACTCATCGAATTAATCGTTTTTACGTTTTCAGTTTACAAAATCATGCCAACTCACTCTTAAACTCGTGTTAAACTTTCCGATTTAGTTATATTTAATGACTTTGTATATGAACTTCATAGAAATTTCTTTATTGAATATGATAAATTATAATTGTTGATGGGTTAAATTTCAATTATTTGGATTTAAAATATATTTAAATGAAATTGTTGTCACTTTTTATATTTTAATTATTTAATTATATACTTTTAATATTTATTTATAAAATAAATTTTTATGAGTTTACGATTCGAGTTTACATCCCTCTCACAGATTTGTTTTAATTTGCAAGTTTGACAATCTTGGTGAGAAAAACCATAAATCAAAAAGGAATAATTTTCAAGAGAAAATGTAATTCGTTGATACTAATGAGTCCATGTTTAAAACAGAGAACATATATTCAGATTAAAAAAATATAACTGGCAAAAGGAGATTTAAAAAAAATATAAATTTACTCCTCAACAGTGTCGAAAATATAATTATGTTTAAAAGCGAACAATAACGAATTTTTTATAAATATCAATCAATTTTTATTAATTGGAAAATACAATTCCATTAGCGGGCCCCTTTCAAGCGAGATAATTGCGATTTGCGAATACGTGTTCAAGGTCTGAACCATTAACATACATGCAAGAACGGTTCAACTCGTAAGAAAGCAAGTGGTGGAACAACAATAGTTGAATGAAGACATCAAGATCAAAGATGAATTTATACGATCTTTCTTCTTTAACTCCTAAAAATAAAGGTGTACATGTCCTAATTAGTAAGATGACTATAATACAACAAAGAATAAAATAATTTTGCTAAAAGAAGTAAAAGAATAAAATAATGTTTTTATCCAATAGGATAAGGTTGTATCGGAAAAAGGGGGAAAAAAATTAGTCTTCTTAGATCAGCTTGCTTGCAAATTCATCCATGGCCATTCCTTCCGACTCATAGGCAACAAATTTTGAAGCAACTTGTCTGAGCTGCGAAACGCTTCTTCCCAATTTCATGGCCACCTTCATTTCAAAAACCTCGCCGTTCTCTCTTTTCTCGCAGTCTTTCTCTTCAAGCGTTGCTTCTATGGTTTCTTGCAGCAACTTGAAGAATCCTCCGCAGTTTCTGTACATTTCAAACACCATCCCCACTTGGCCTCCATGTTCCAAAGAATTCACAGAAGCCGCCATCGACCCTGCCATGGCGGCCGCAATGCCTGGCCAAGACGAACCATGGCTGGCTAATGCAGAACCTAAAGCTGCAATCCCAGTGAGCAAGGGACCTGATGTGGCTAAGGTTTTGTTGATCTTGAGAGCCAAGTTTCCTAGTCTGTCATAGTCCTCCATGTCTTTTCTCTTCATCACTTCAAGAAGCTGCCACATCTCCATTTCCAGTTCTGGAGTCCATCCATTATTGGTTTTCTTGTGGGATCTGGCGATTTGCTTTTGGAAGTCATTCGTCTTCTTACTTTTAGGCCACCAAACAGCAGGCTCGAATTTAGAAGGGAATTTCTCAAGCATGGCTCCCAAGAGAGGAAGTGGGTAAGCCTTGTCAAGTGCCAAAACCTTCTCCATTGCACTTTGGACATCTTCCTCAGTTGGATTTCCAATGGCTAATGTGGTTTGGATTTCCTTCTGAAGCCGCTTGAACAACTTAGTCGCATTTCGTTGTTCCTCGGTGAGTTGTGAGGGCTGAATCCTGTTCATGATGAGAAGCATCCCTGTGGCGGCTGTGAACAAAAGAGTGGAAGATAATCTAAATGCAGTATTGTCAATGGCAGTGTTGAGCCCAACCATGGTTGTGGCAGAAAGGGTCATCATATTCACGGAGTTCAAAAGAAGAGAGTTCCAGTTGTTTCGTTGCTCTCCCATGTTGTTGTGCATTTCGATTCTGTCGGAAACAGCTTCTAAGATTGCATATAATTGAATGGTAGCCTTGGATTTATTGGAAGAAGAGCAGGAATAGTCGTCGTCATCACGTATTTCTGTGGAGGTGACATCAAGCTGTGATGGGATTATTGTGCCTGTTGATCTCTTCAATTCCTTAACCAGCTTTGTAGTAGTAGTTGGGGATACTTTTGGAAGCGGGAAACGAACTCGTGGGAGCTTAGGGACATTAATGGCGGCGTTGACTTTCTTGATAGACGAAGAAGAAGAAGAACAAAATGACGACGCAGAAATTTGTAAAGAAGACATTTAGTTTGGAAGAAACGGTATGCCGTTTGAGTGATGAGTTGCAGAGGGAGGAAGAAATATGGTTTTGAGTTTCGGAATGAGGATGGGGATGGATGAAGTGGGCTAGGGGGATCGATGATATTTATATATATGAAGGCAAGGAAGAAAATATTGACCATTGACTCGTCATGGGTTGAATAATATGAATGGTTGGAGGACCACGCCTTAGTATATATCTGACCTGTTCTTTAATTAATTACCAAATTCGCATTTAGCTTATAATTTTCAATTTAGGAATTCTGATGGTCTAAGTTTTGAGTCCTGATCTGCTCCAACATTACAAGGCATGCTTCTTCATTGTTTCCGTATAAGTTGCGATGTTGAAAATTTTTTGTTAGAATTTAAATATTGGAAATATTAATAGTATATCTTTTTAGAAACTCTAAAAATATTAACTATTCATTGCATTTGTAAAAGATATACAGCTTGTTCTTCTTCTTTGTCTTTTTCCCTTCTTTTAGAATAGAAATCCTTAAAAGTAAACATACAAGCATGAGACTCGATAACGCAAATAAATTAGAAAAATAATACAAATAAAACATCTAGTCTAAGATAAGTCATATCAATCAAATTTTACCATTATTCATTCGTAAATAATCACTGTGTTACTCCAAAATTTATACAATATTTGCTGACTGATTTCAAGAAATTCAAAAGTTTCTCCTTTTTATGCTTTCCAAAACTTGTCACTTCGTAATGTAATGTGTAAACTCCTACTTTATCGCTTATGAGTAACCATATTTTTATGGTCATAAGAAAATGATTTTTATATATTTTTAAAAAAATACGTTTGCACAAAAAAGGACTCAAGTTATGTATGCTTGACATGACAAGTTATATTTGATAAGGGAAAACATTCTCAAGGGAGTGAGAAATAAAATTAAAAAAAATGAAATGAAATGAAATGGGAACAATTTGACACGTAAAAGTTAAAAAAAAAAAAAACAGAGAAAGAAAAAGAGAATTTTTATCTACCGCCTCATTAGAGACCATGGAGAATGAATTCGAAGGGCACGTTTGATCAGTGGAATACTTTTATTAAAATGGGAATAGTTTGATAGGAAATTAGGAATGAGGTGATTATATGTAGTAGTGTCATGAAAAAAATAAAAATGCATACTCAATCAGATAATGACGACCTCATAGTAAAATTTTAGGAATATTAAAATTTTAGGAATATTTTAAAAATTTTGTATTGACATTTTAATTATTTATAAAATTTTAGGAAGAATTAGGGAGAAGGACCAATAAAAAAATAATATTTATTATAAAGGATCTTAAAAGTTGTAATTATTTAGATTGGCTGAATACTAAAATATAAAACTAAAAATACGAAATTGCCTCTCACCCAATGTTCCCTCTTCCGTCCTCGCCCCTCTAGTTACCATTTCCATGGACTGCAAAAAAGGCAGAGAGAAAGAGGGAGGGAGGAACAGTTTGCCCGTAACCATGAGATATCTCAGTTGTGGCTGGAGAAAATATAAAACTTTGGTCATTCCTTGTGCTGCTGCGGTACGATTGAAGATAGTACTCATACAAACCCCCAGGAAGAGTTATATATATATATATATATATATATATATATAAAAGCTTTTTATTTACAAACGAGCTATTTTTTCTAAGAACCCAAGTTGTTTATATTAACAGTATTTATTATTCTTGCTATTTACATCTTTTTATTAGAAAATGGGATGTCTAATTTGTATGACTTTGTTACTTCAATTTAACGTTATAATAATGAAAGCATAGAAGGCACTTTTTTCTACAGCCTAGAATTATATGATTGTGACTTTACTTAGGATTTGTTTGGATATATATATACACATATATATTAGTGAGAATAGTAATTATATTGATTAAAATAATTAGATTTGTCCAAGGGAGATTGGGTCACATATAAAGCTGAACTGCTCCATTTAGGACAAATCGGATGGGCTAATTTTCTTTGCGTGCTTGGTCAACCAACCACAAATAACAGCCGTTGCACAAGTCAGCTGATTGATTCACTTTCTTTTATTTGAATGGTTCCAATTAGACAGAGTAAGCTAGTAAAAAAAAATGAGATAGAGTAAGATTTAATTTCTGAATTATCAGATTTCAATTTGATGAATAGCTATGTCAAACGATAAAATCAAATGAGGATTTAAAAAAGCAGTAAGCAGTGACGTAAAAGTAGAGCAATATTAGTATTATCATTTTTCCTTGTATATTCTCTATGGTCTTAAATACCATAATAATAACGAAATTCGTTGGTAAATTTTTTTTTTTAAAATTGATTAAAAATAGTAAATGTGTAAGAAAAAATATAGTATAAATTTGTTCTGAAATTGTCAGCCACCCAGAATTTTTTTTGTGTGAAGTGCCTCGAAAGTTAAGAAATGTTGCCTCTTATTATTAAAAAATTAATTATGTTAAAATAGTAATATTAATTGTTATTATTTTAAAAACAATACCTTTAGAGAGAGAGAAAGAATGTGAGAGAGAGAGAATGATAAGTAGGAGAAGAAAGAACACGATAATTAATGCAATGACACAACATGTAATTAATGGGAATAAAATTGAAAAAAATTGGTTGAAAGTTCGGGCACCTTTTAAATTTTTCTTATAAGGGCCTGTTTGGGTGCTCCAAAACCATGGTTTCAGAAGCACTTTTCTGCAAAACGAGGTAACATCCTCCACATATTTACTTCGTAATCCGTAAAAGCACTTCTGAGACCATGGTTTGGCTTCTATCCAAACACTCCCTAAATAGAATCATGTTTGTGTCAAAAATTATATTTTATACTGTAAAATAAATATTATATTTAGAATTAGAAGCAGCATATAAAACAAAACAAGAAACAAAAAACCAGATGGAATATTAAACCAATTGAGATAGTGATTTAAGAGTCAATCAGTCGGATTAGGGTCAACTCGAAGTCAAACAGGTCATATTAAAATAATATAATTTTTTGAGTGAAATAAAATAATAAAATTTAATTAAAAATAAAAAAATACAATAACATTAATAATCAATAATAACAAAATACAACAATATTAATAATTACTAATAACAAAATACAAAGAAATATAACAATAGTTTGATTTTAACAATAACAAAGTATAACAATATTAAGAATTTTGATTTTTACAGTTAATCAATAATTAAATTAATAATCATTACATCATTAAAATTTATTTAAATATATAATAACTGAAATATTAAGAACTGAATAAGAAAAAATATAATTAATATTAATATACATTGGTTTGATCAGTTCGATACCATTTCAACTCTTAACTAGTTCAACACCCAAAACAAATCGAACCATTGAGTAATTCACTGATTTTTTGGTTTAAACGGCTAATATGATTTGGTTTTTTTCCCCCTTGATATAAGATCATGTAAGGAAATATTTGGATGGATAAGGAAAACACATAGCAAAAGAACTAGACGATTTTTACAATGACAATAATACCTATATCGAATTCTTGTCCCACGAAAATCAAATTTAAATTAAAACCAAGACAATTCGAAATGAAAAGTTAAAATAAAATTATTGTTTGTGTGCTGGCCAAGGTTTTTTTGCATTTTCAACTCTAAGATGGCACGCGGCAGTTGAATAGTAGTGGGCTTCGACGTAGTGACCGGGCTGGCACAAAATCAAATCAACGTAGTTTTTTTTTTTACCAGCCAAATCAACATAGTTTTATGAGGTTGTGACGTAGCCAAAAAAATGATGAACCAAAATGGAAGGCGAACGAGTCATATTTGGAAAATGTTGACTTTTGACGCTTTCAAGACCGCAAAGAATATTATGTCATTGCCAACCACCAATAGCCTCCAACTAGCACATTAACGACTTCCAACTATTCTCAACCGCCACTATTATTGTGTTTAAATTCTAAATCAGAAATAACTACAAAAATGTATTTTCATTTGTTTTTTAAATATTATGAATTGTTATTAAATTGTAATAAATAAGATTGATTTGAAAATTTGAAATTTAAAGATTTTTTTTGGTAATTTTCCCATTAATTTCCCCCAAGTTTTTAGATGTAATTTTCAAAACAAATTATTCCAATTAAATTTTTGTATATTACCCCTCCAAACTTGTTGAAAAAAATAACTTGAGAGAATTACTTTAAGGGGGAAAAAAAAGAATCAAACACGCCCTTCTTCTTACTTTTTGTTGCTGCAGAGCACTTGTAGTTTAACGAGCGGAACCTAAATATAATAACTAGTGTGAAGGTTGCTTTTGTTATGAATGTAAGATTTTAATCTTCTTTATCTTTTAAATTTCTAATTTTCTTTCTAATAAACTACTCCTATGAACATAATATAACGGCGGTTTTGTGAATGGGTTCATTTCTAAGGTGTATTTTATTTTTATTTTTTCTATTGCCTGTGTATTTTATTTTTAAGGAAACATGCAAATATTTTTTTCTATAAATAATTAATATAATTAATTTTAGTAATTTCAGTAAATTAGTTATCTAACTCTTACCTACCTAACATAGCATTGGAGGGAGTATATAAAATTAAAAAAATTAGTTAAAGTTAATTAAATGTCCTAAATTTTTAGGATTTTTCAAATTTATCCTCATGAAAAAGGGGAGATTATTAGAGAACAAAACACAAACTACTCCTCCAGTCCTAAATATGAGACCTTTATACATATTAGTATATAAGGGTCTTATATTTAGGACTGAAGGAGTATTATTTAAGCCAAAAATAGAGGAGACAAATAAATATTTTGAAATGTTATATATATATATATATATGGAGGTAGATACATAGATACATCAGAGATATAGTTTATTATACTGGCAAACAATGTCACATTTGCAGAGGCGTTTTTGTTGATGAAGGTCAGTGCAAGTGCAGTGTTGTGGCATGGCGCTTGCCCCATACTGTGCTAGGAATTCAAGTGCACAGCCGTAGCCTCCTTTGGTCCCTCCACACGTTCCATCCAAAGTCATCTCCTTTGGACACAAATTCCCACCACCTAATCATATTATTATACTCCAAACCACATTCATTAATATCATCAAATAATTAAAACCCACAATTACTTATTAATTAATCAATCAATCTCTCATCTCATATATATAAATATATATATATATATATATATATATATGCCTCGTACGTACCTTGAGCTCGAGCGTGGAGGCTAATGACGGAAACAAGAACAACAAATAGAGAGAAGATAAGCCCAAGCTTCATGATTTATGTTCTGCTATATATTTGAGGCTATATATATTCTGATCTCAAGTTTGATGGATGGTGACCACATGCATGATTATATATTTATATACTCTACACATAGGGCTTTTCTGCATTGGAAAAAGGACTGCATGTATTAATACATTTTGTTACCTTCTTAAACTAACTCTTTTAAGATTCAAAGAACCTGATTTTTTTTAACTTTCATAAATTATCTTGTCTCATCCCATCACATGCTCTCCATTTATGAATCCAACATACTAAGTGCAATTAGGAACATTTATATGTACTAAATGCATTAAGAATTATTTGAATTTTGAGAATATGCATTACTCTCTCTCTCTCTCTGATATGTTTCTTATTACAAGAGAAAATTGTGAAATAGTATGTTGTGTTCCTTTTTGTAAGACACTTAGAGGTTGTCTCAAATTTTATTTGTTGATTTTTTATTTTATCTCATTTAATTACTGATATTGCTTATATTATTGTATTGAATTCCCACATGTTATTTTTCTTCCACACAAATAAGCACTACTAGAAAAAAGACTTTTAACGTCGCAAAATAACAGCGGTTAACCAGAAAAACGACATGGAAAAAAAGGCGGTGGCATTTTTGTAAATAAAATGAAGAGGGGCTGGACTTTCCACAGCGGTTTTTAAGAAAACCGCCGTGGAAAGTGTGTTCTTATCCCTCCCGCGGCGCTCGAGCACTTCACTTTCTTTCTCATTTCTTCAGTGCGCCGTGGTCCCCCTCTGCCCCACCACCGAAAACTGCCATTACCGGCCATTTCCGCCACTATCCCACCGTTTAAACTCCTCCATGGAGCTTGTGGTGCCTTGTCGCCGTCCGTCGCCGTTCGATCGCCTCTCATTTCGCCTCATTCTTGCTTAGCCGTGGTCCCCTCCGTCCCACCACCGAAAACCGGTCATACCCCACACTATCCCGTCGGTGAAACTCCTGCATTGAGCTTGTGGTGCGTCCGCTGCCGTCCGCCGCCATCGCCGCCGTTCGAAATCCCTCATTTCGCGTTTGAATCTTCTCTGCTCTCTGTGAGTATCCTCTTCTTTCATTCTTTTCAATTTTTCTTGTTTTATTGAATATTTTGGCCATGAAAATCTGTTATATATGAAATGGGTTTGTTAGTTTTACATTATGATTGGCTTGTATTGTTCATTTTGCATTTTTTATGTGGTTGAACCGTTGATTGGTGTTGATTGGTGGGTATTGGATGTGAGAAAACCTTAATTCCTTCTTATATACTGTATTAGAAACATGTTTAAATGTTTGGAGTTGATTAGTTGTGAAGTTTTTTTTATAATTTTTTGATATTTATTTCGAATTTTTGGTAATTTTCTTGTAATAAATATAAGAATTTAGTAATAAATAATCTGTTTGTTATTTTGTGTTTTTTTCTTCGTTATGAATTTTGATTGATAGTAAAGTGTTGTTTAAATAATATGTAGAACAATGGATCGTAGTTGGATGAAAGCTAAGAGAATTAGCAAGGAATATGAGGATGGGGTTGAAAAGTTTCTTGAGTTTGCTCAGAGAAATGCCCCTAGTAAAAGAGATGGATTGTACTATTGTCCTTGTGTCAAATGTTTAAACAATAGTCGACGGAGTATTTCTGAGATAAAAGAGCATCTTATCTGTGATGGGATAAATTTGAGGTATACAAATTGGATATGGCATGGAGAAATTAGAAAGACTACACTGTCTGCAAATGAGAAGGTTGTGAATGAAGACTTTGGTAATAGAATTTCAGATATGTTTCATGATATAAGATCTGAATCCTCTACACAGTTTTCTTCCACCTTTGAAACTTTGTGTAGTGATGCAGAGACACCTTTATACCCGGGGTGCAAAGATGATTACACAAGATTGACAACCGTATTGAAACTAATGAATTTGAAGGCAAGAAATGGTTGGACCGATGCTAGTTTTATAGAATTGCTTGAATTGCTGAGTGATATTCTTCCAAAGGGAATTCACTTCCGAAACGAATGTATGAGGCAAAAAAGATTTTGTGTCGATGGGTTTGGAATATGAGAAGATACATGCGTGTCCTAATGACTGCATATTATTCAAAATGATTATGAAGGGTTGAATAAGTGCCCTAAATGTGGGACTTCAAGATAGAAAATGAAGAAAGATGATGGTGATTATAATGAGATGACCAAAGGTTCTGTGGTATCTTCCAATAATACCACGATTTAAGCGTCTATTTGCTAATGCCACAGATGCAAAGAACTTGAGATGGCATTTCGATGAGAAAATATGTGATGGAAAGCTTCGTCACCCAGCAGATTCTCCTCAATGGAAAACAATAGATCAAAAATTTCCTCAATTTGGTGGCGAGCCAAGAAACCTTCGGCTAGGGCTTTGTACGGATGGAATTAACCCATATGGTAATCTTAGTAGCACACACAGTGCTTGGCCAGTGCTCCTCGTAATTTACAACTTGCCTCCTTGGTTATGTATGAAAAGAAAGTATATCATGCTATCTTTGATGATCTCGGGGCCAAAACAACCGGGAAACGATATTGATGTGTATTTGGCACCTTTGATTGAGGATCTGAAGAAATTATGGGAGGAAGGTGTTGATGTGTTTGATGCATATAAACAAGAGACCTTCAATTTACGTGCCATGATCTTCACCACGATAAATGACTTTCCAGCATATGAAAATTTGTCAGATACAGTGTTAAGGGGCATAAAGCATGCCCGATATGCGAAGAAGGCACCCACTATATGCAACTTAAACATGGCAGGAAGACAGTATACCTTGGTCACAGAAGGTTTCTTAGTCGGTATCACCCTTACCGTAGATTGAAAAAGGCATTTAATGGCTCACAAGAATATGAAATGGCTCCAAGACCATTAACTGGAGAAGAAGTTTATCAGCGGGTGGAGGGAATTAATGTGGTCTTCGGTAAGAAGAAGAAGAAGAAGACGGTCGGTGAGAGAAATATATGGAAAAAAGATCTGTCTTTTTTGATCTTCCATATTGGCAAAGTCTTGATGTGAGGCATAGTCTAGATGTGATGCATGTGGAGAAAATGTGTGTGAGAGCCTTGTTGGTACACTTTTGCATATAAGTGGAAAGACTAAAGATGGAATCAATACAAGACGAGACTTAGTCGAAATTGGAATAAGAAATGTCCTTCACCCACAAAAAGAGATGGTAAGAAGGCTTATTTACATCCAGCTATGCACACATTATCAAAAGAAGAGAAAAGAAGTTTCTGTGGTTTTGTCAATAGTATTAAGGTGCCACAAGGTTATTCTTCTAATTTAAGCAAACTTGTTTCAATGCAAGATTTGAAGATAACGGGAATGAAGTCTCATGATTGTCATGTGTTGATGCAACAATTACTTCCACTTGCTATTCGAGGCATTATGAAAACCGATGTGAGAAATACTATTACAAGACTTTGTATGTTTTTTAGTGCCATTTGCAGCAAAGTCATTGATCCTGCTGAGTTGGATGAATTAGAAAATGAAGGTTATGTGATCCTCTCTCAATTGGAAATGCATTTTCCTCCATCATTTTTTGATATTATGGTCCACTTGATAGCTCATCTTGTACGAGAGATAAGACTTTGTGGCCCTGTGTGTTTAAGATGGATGTACCCTTTTGAGAGATACATGAAAATCCTAAAAGGGTACTCTAAGAATCCTTATCGGCCTGAGGCATCAATTGTTGAGAGATATGTAGCTGAGGAGGCAGTTGAGTTTTGTAACGCATATCTTGATAGGGTAAAGGCAGTTGGTCTTCCTCAATCTCGACATGATCAGGGGAGAAGAAGCAAGGGAACACGGGGTGTCATAGTGAGGTCTATGTCAAGAGAAGTTGTAATGCAGGCACATCTATACATTTTAAACAACACGGATGAAGTTTTGCCTTACTTAAATGCTCACAAGAATATGCTGAGGAACTTGAATCCAAGAAAGAGTGATATGCAACTAGCTAATGAACATAATAAGTCATTTGCAGAGTGGTTCAAGCGAGAAGTGTTAAAAGATGGCAATCCTTCTGAGACAATACAGAGGCTAGCTGCAGGGCCTTCTTTTGAGGTTTTGTGTTGGGGTGGATATGATATAAATGGTTATTCTTTTTACACAAAAACCCAAGACGATAAGAGTACTATGCAGAATAGTGGGGTGATGGTAGTAGCGGAAGCCATGCATTTTGCTAGTTCTAAAGACAGAAACCCAATGTTGGCGGCAATGTCCTATTATGGAATAATAGAAGAGATATGGGAGGTTAGTTATACCAAGTTTAAAGTTCCTGTCTTCAAATGTAAGTGGGTTAATAGTAATGCTGTGCAAGTGGATGAAGAATTTGGATTTGTTTCGGTCGATCTTGAGAGGTTTGGATATGGAGACGAGCCATTTATTTTGGCAAGTCAAGCAAAACAAGTGTTCTTCGTTCCCGATCTAGCAAAAAAGAAATTGTCTATCATGCTTCAAGGTAAAAGGCAAGGAGTTGGTGGAGATGATGGTGACTTAGAGCTTAATCTTGATGAAACCCCGCCTTTCACAGCTACTCGACCTAAAGCAGTTGAATTAGATTTGGTAGATGATGACTATGCTGTTAGAGATGATCATTGTGAAGGAATTTGGGAGGATAATCGTTGTAAGCCTCAAATGAATTTTTTGATAATTTTTTTTTGCTAAATATACTTAATAATATAATGTTTTATATTAACTTGATATTTTTTATTCTTACATTTATTAATTCATTGTTCTTTAAATAGGAAATGGACGGATCCGGTCAACAGGGTTCTGGTGATGACAACTCTTTTACTAGCCGGAGAAAGGGTAGAGGGCCAACCCATATGAGGCATTTAGCTTTACGTGATGAGAGCACACAGCCTATGAGGATTACAGTGGAGTTTGATGATGATTTGAAGCCTATAGGAAAGGATGGGGCTCAATTTACTAGTTATGTGGGTTATCTCGCACGCAGTAAGATTAGCATTGACATTCCTAGCTGGAAGAAGGTGGACAAAGATTTGAAGAAAAACCTTTGGGAGGATATATTGGTATATTGTGCATTGTTTTCTCTACTTGTTTCAATTATAGTTGCTTATTTACTTTATAACTCTATGCTATTATTGTATTGCATGCAGCTGACATTTGATATTCCTGCCACTAACAAATGAGAGACCGTCTGTTGAAGCAAATTGCTGAACGGTGGAGGGATTTTAAGTCCACACTTACAAAACATTATATTAATGGAAAAAGAAAGGGTGAGCATCCTAAGGAACGATATTCATTTATTAGTGAAGAGGCATGGGAGAATTTTGTGAAGCAACGTGAAGACCCTGCATTTCAGGTTTGGTTTCTTCAAACTTAATTTTTAATCAAGTCATATTTTATTTAACTAAACTAATTTTGTCGATTTGGTTTCATTGTCATAGGCATTGAGTCAGAAGAACAAACAAATATCTGAGCAGAATGTATACCCACATACCATGTCTCGTGCAGGGTATGGTGGGTTGGAAAGAAGTATGATGGAGGAACGACTGAAGAATGCACAGATGACTGCTGCTTCAGATCCTACTGGCTACATGCCACCTATTGAGCGTCCTTCTCGCCAAGAAAAATGGAAGGCGGCGAGGATTAAAAAGGGTCAATACATTACTCCACAGTCTGCTGCTGTTGCTGAGAGGATTGTAAGTAATATTTAAGAATTATGCTTCATTAATTGTTTTTTTCAATTATCTTAAATTGAATTTGTTGTTTTAATGATATAGGATACACTTGAGGAGCAATTATCTCAAGGTACATTCATCCCTCAAGGACGGATGGATATCTTGGCCACTGCTATTGGAAAGGCTGACCATCCCGGAAGAGTTCGAGGGACCCCTAAAGGGATTGGTATTAAAGAATTTTTTGGCTTTGCTTCACGAAGAAGCACTAGATCATCCTCTACTAACATGGTATCTAAAGAGGAGCTCGACCAACGACTACAGGAAGAAACAGAGAGAGTTCGAGCTGAACTAAGTCAACAACACATGGCAGAGATGCAAAAGATACCTGACGAATTCGATGCCAAGTTTCAACAGACTCTGATGATGATGGGTACGAGTGGATTCCAGATGCCCCGAGTATCTGAACCTTCCCAGGTAATAATCACACATCTTTTTAAATCTTCTAAAGATTCATTTGATCCATTTAAACTTATTTAATGTTTCTTAACTAATTTCATATTATGTTTCAAGATTCACCTGTGATAAAAAGCGGGAAGGGCAGTAATAATCAGACACAGCCACTGACAGTGTCTGACCCTGACCCTAGCCCTAACCCTGTCGAAGATAATGGGATGCCGTGTTCTCTCTATGTGGATTATGAAAATTCACCTGTTCATGTTGCTAGTGGTCGAGCATTCATGGGCACAACGATTCACGACAACAAAATTTCAAGCAATCAAGTAAGGGTGACAGTGGAGAGGATTGTTTGTGGTCAGAGGGGTACACCAGTGCCCAATCCTACTGATGAGGTTCGACTCTTGGCCCAAGCTAAAGGACATTTCATTTTGTGGCCAAAGAGACTTATTGCAAAGCCAATGGTGAAGAAGGCGGCAGCAAAGAAGGCCACAATGAGCGCATCATCTGATCCTGTACTCTTGCCTCTTCCTGGTGATGTTGTGCTTATGTATTCCAGTTTGGAGATTCTTCATTCCATGGTGCCAAACATGGATAAGTCTGTGACTTTCAAGATGTCGTTGGGGGTTGTGGGTTCAGATATAACATACGACTTCACTATTGACAAGAGGGACCTCGTTCAGTTCCTCAACTTTGATGAGCTTGATATATCTTTCATGCAGCTCGCTATTTTGTAAGTTATAATATCATTTTCTTATTACATATTATACTTCATGCATGTCCTAATGTTTTTTACTTGAACAACAGGCACTTTAATCAAATCTGTCGAAACGGAGGACTTGAAGGAACATATGGCTTTATGTGTCCTCAAAGGGTGCAGAAAGAATTTAATACTGTGGAAGCAAGGTCAATCTACATTATGACCACAATGACTCAGACCAAAAAGCTAATATATTTTGCACCTTACGTGGAAGGGTAAGTGTATTATTGTATTTGAGATATACAAGCTGTATGTGTCGGGTTATAATTAACATGGTTTGCCTTTTGCAGTTATCATTGGACTCTAATTGTTTGTGCCCCTTTTGACAACAAAGTTTACTGGTTCGATTCACTCTGTGGAAGTCCATCTGAAGAAACCAAAGATGTCATCGACACGTTAGTTTTTATTTATATATTTATTACTTGTGAAGTTTATACAAGCATGCTCTAATATCATTTTCTCTTATAATGTTGATAGGGCTTTTCATACTTTTAATGTTGTGGCGATTAAACAAAATAGACAAGCACCAACATGGATTCTTCCAAAGGTATATATTGTTTTGAACTAACTTTTAAACATTTTTGGATGAATTAAAGTTTATGTTTATAATCAATAATGTCTAATATTCAAATTTTATATCTTATTTTTTTAGTACCGTTGTCAACAAGGACATGTTGAGTGTGGATATTATGTCATCCGCTACATGAATGACATAATTGAGACATGAACGACTAAGAAATTAGACGAGGTAAAGATGAGTTACGTTGCATGACGTTCTTCAATTCATTTCATATTTTTGACTAAGTTTACTATGTTATTTTTTATTAACAGATATTTCAAAATACTGCGCCATATCTCATGGATGACATCAACTTGATGAGGGACACTTTGTCAACAATATTGGTAGAAAAAATTGAAATTTAGCTTTCAAATAGATAGGTTATTTCTCAAAAAATTCATTGTTAGATGTTTTCTCTCGGTTCCCTCTTATATGTACATGTTCATGATTTTCATTGTACAGAGAAGTAATTACTTCTATTTCAGAATTGTTGGACCTAGCCAATACATCCTTGGTCTTAATTAACCACCTAGTTCTATTATATATTGGCCGGTTCCCTATTTTCGAATTGTGTAAAAGAACTTTCAATGCTGTATATATATATCAACTAGCTAATTGATCTTGTTCTGCATGATCTGCACTACCTACATTTATTTGGAACTGTGTAAACTGCAGGATGGTAAAAATGAAAATCAAGCAAAATTTAAAAAAAAAATATTTTTAACGGCGGTTATATATATAACCACCGTTAAAATAATATTCCACGGCGGTTTCTTTATAAACCACCGTTGAAAGTCAAAATTCAACGGTGGTTTTTATTTTAACTGCTGTGGAAAATTACCTTCCATGGCGGTTCAAAACCGCCGTGGTTTCTTTACCTTTCAAAGTCACCTTTATCAACTTCGCCTTCAAAACCGCTGTGAAAAGCCACTTTTAACCGCCGTGAAAAGCCTTTTTTCTGGTAGTGAAGGATATTTTTTACAGAAAAGCTTATATTTTTTACACGTTTATTGTTCTCAACTAATTTTTACTAATATTTTAAATAACATAGTTTAGATGATTGTCTCTTATAAAATGAAACGAAAAGAGTATTATGTTAGTATAAATACAATAATGTAATTTATTTATTAGTTTTAAACAACTGAAGGCCTAACAATTTAGAAGCCGATTTCAATTTGAATCAAAGTGATAAGGAAATCACCCACTCCCTATATTTCTTCTCTCTAAATTCATATATCGATCTATTAGTTTTATTATAACGTAAATGATTTAGATTTCATATTCATAACATTATTTTTAAACTTTAAAAAAATTACTTTTGTGGAGAACAACAGTTGTCACCTTAAAATAGTTGGGCTTTATCAAAAGCTAAATGTTCAAATATATCATTTACCATGAGATCTTATTATATAACTTTGTTTATACAAAAATAATTGAATGAAGACATCATGAAGATGGTTTTATACAAATTCTTTCTTCTTTGTAAAACTATAGGTCTGTCCCAAGTTAGATGGCTATAATACAATAAAAGAATAATAATGTTTTTATCCGAAAGGACAAGGTTGTACCAAAAAAAAATCAAAAAATAAGTCTTCTCAGAACAACTTGCTAGCAAATTCATCCACGTCAATTCCTTCCGACTCATAGGCGACAAATTTTGAGGCAAGTCGTCTGAGCTGCGAGACGCTTCTTCCCAATTTCGTGGCCACCTTCATTTCAAAGAGGGCACCGTTCTCTCTTTTCTCGCAGTCTTTCTCTTCAAGCGTTGCTTCTATGGTTTCTTGCAGCAACTTGAAGAATCCTCCACAGTTTCTGTACATTTCAAACACCATTCCCACTTGGCCTCCATGCTCCAATGCATTCACAGACGCCGCCAACGACCCAGCCATGACGGCCGCAATGCCTGGCCAAGACGAACCATGGCTGGCTAATGCAGAACCTAAAGCTGCAATCCCGGTGAGCAAAGGACCTGATATGGCTAAGGTTTTGTTGATCTTGAGAGCCAAGTTTCCTAGTCTGTCATAATCCTCCATATCTTTTCTTTTAACCACTTCAAGAAGCTGCCACATCTCCGTTTCCAGTTCTGGAGTCCATCCATTTTTATTATTCGTTTTCTTCTGCGATCTGGTGGTGGCTTCTGTTTTAGGCCACCAAACAGCAGGCTCAAATTTGGAAGGGAATTTCTCAAGCATGGTTCCTAATAGAGGAAGGGGGTAAGCTTTGTCGAGTGCCAAAACCTTCTTCATCGCTGTGTCGACGTCTTCCTCAGTTGGATTTCCAATAGCTAATGTGGTTTGGATTTCAGTTTGAAGCTGCTTGAACAACCTCGTTGCATTTCGTTGCTCCTCGGCGAGCTGTGACGGCTGAATCTTGTTCATGATGAGAAGCATTCCGGTGGCGGCAGAGAACAAAAGGGTAGACGATAATTTGAGTGCCAACATCGGTGCTGTGTCGTCAATGGCGGTGGTGACTCCAACCATGCCGGCGGCGGCGAGGGTGATCATGTTGACGGAGTTGAAAAGAAGAGAGTTCCAATTATTGCGTTGCTCGCCAATGTTTTTATGCATTTCAACTCTGTCAGCCACCGCCTCCAATACTGCATATAGTTTAACAGCGGCCTTGGACTTGCTGGGTTTGGAAAAATCAACAAAGGTTTGTGAATTTTCGGCATCTTTCTCTAACGGAATTATTGTATGTATAGATCCATTGAGTTCCTGAATCAGCTTCGTCGTCGTCGTGGGTATTTTCGGAAGTGAGAAAGGAACTGGTGGGAGCTTGGGGACGTTAATGGCGGCGTTGACTCTGTTGAAAGTCGAAGAAGAAGAAGAAGAAGAAGAAGAAGAAGAGAGCGAAGCTGAGATTCGTAAACAAGACATGAGAGCGATTTAATTGAAATGGATTGCTTCTGGGTTTGGTTTAGAATGAGGATGGGGAAGAAGACTTGGGTTCTGATATTTATATACCAGACAATCAGAGATTATCAGAAGGAACCAAAATGGAAGGCGAATGAGTCATATTTGGGAAAATATTGACCATTGACCAAGTGAATAAGACCGAGCCTTACCTTTGACATTTCAATAAGGACCTAGCTTATAGCTTATACATTTCAATTTTAAAAAATTTCCTATAGTTTCAAAGGCTACACGGATTCTAAACTCTAAACTTCAATTTATTATACAGCTGATATTGATGATTGCTTGCATTAATATCGAATATAATTTTTGTTCCATTTATTTATTATTATTTGCCAAAGTCTCTCATTAATTTAAATTTTATTTTTTATTTGACGAAGAAAAAAATTTGACTAATGTTGATGAAATAATTTTATTTAGCTTGACTAAAACGATGATATTTTTAAAAAAATAATTTTCTATAAAAAATTATAAAATGAGATTAAAAGATTGCCCGTGGTGTATAGTTCATTATTGCCCATGATTTCAAATATTATCTTCAATTCTCAAAATACTAACTTAACTGTGCCTGTAAAAATTATTGACTTCTTTTAAAAGATTGATCACCAAAAACTTTTTTGTACAAGACTCAATAACAAGTAACTTTATAAAGATATTCGAATAAAATTAACTTTTCGGTTAAGCTAAGGTACAATTAAATGATCATCCCCGTTTTATATGTTACAAATTTGAATTAAATTTGTCAAAGTGTGAATAAATATTACAGATTATTCTTCATAGAGCAGTTCAAAGTGGCAAAATCTTAGTCAGATTTTTACGACTCTATTATCGATTTTTGCAAATAAATTTCATAGTAATAAAGTGGGTGCTCTTCTACAGTCGAGCATTGCATTACGCATATACCTCTGACTAATTCGAATAGTTATTTATTTTATTGCGACAAATAATTAGATTTGTCAGAAGACAGGGGACCATAATTAGGTAATGAAGCCGTCTAACTGTTCCAAATAATAATAAATTCAAAGGGGGCGCTTAATTATGTGTAGGTTGAGATGGATGGCTATAAACGTACAACTCGTCAAATCTTCTTCGTGAGCTGCTGGGTCAACCCATCAATTAATGCATATATGGCCCCTAGCTAGCCCCCTACATGTACAACTCAACTATTTATACGTGGCTTAAATCCAATATGCTTTTATTTACAATATCCACTTTTACGTTTCTGCTTACAGGCCACTTGTATTTTAAGTTTACAAATAAAAAATATATATTAAATTAATAATTTTTTAACCTTTTGTCCTTGTTAAAGGAAAGGTATTAAAAAAAATATGTTTGATACTTTTTTCTTACCTATTTAAGTCAATTAGAATAAAACTTAAAAAAGATTATTAATTACTCTACAAGTATTTTATATTTAGAATAAAACTATTTTTTTTTACAAATGACTTATAAATAAAAACAAAGCAGTACAGGGCTGAGTAGAGGCGTTCAATTTGGCTCCTCCTGGCATGTATCCTGTCTTGATTCCAGTTATTTTGGAGTTGAACAGTCTTGTCTTGAAAATTTTTCAGACACATGTATCACCATCTTCTATTTAGAAATTTATTTTAATTATTAATTGTTACTTTAATAATGTTCTTTATGAGTTCTCCTGTACAGATTAATTATATAATGTTTTCCGTGGATATTTTGGGTTTATTTATTTTCTGTCCTTCAATATAATAGGAAACTTTTATCCTTTGCCATTGTTTTAACCAATTTTTATCTATTTTATTTATTTTCGTTGTAAATTTTTTATTATAAATTCTCATGCTCTGTATATATAATTGGTTTCCAAATCAAAAACTTCAAAAAGCAAAAAGATGAGACGTCTTTGTCCGATCCTAGTCATGTCCTGTTCAATAAGAACAAGATCATCAAGAAATCCTGATTATTAAGACAAGATCAGGACATGATTGTTCTAATCCCGCCCTTATGAACGTCCCTAGGATCAAGCAGGTAACATGTAGCTTGGTGTATTCACATTTACGTTATCTAAATGAGCCAACCCGGCCAGACCTGCCCCGAAAAAGAAAAAAACAAGCAGGCTATATGATTTCACAGGTGAGCTAACCCGTGCCTGCTGCTCGTATAATCAATATTATTCAACATGATGAAGTTGGTAGTAGCTAGTAAGGTGGCTTCTTATTGATCAAAGATAGATAGATACATATATAGGATTATATTTTTCAGGCTAAGTACAAACAATGTCACATTTGCAAAGGCGTTGTTGATTAAGGTCAGTGCAAGTGCAGTGCTGTGGCATGGCCCTTGCTCCATATTTCCCTAGGAACTCAATTGCGCAGTTGAATCCTCCACTGCTCCCTCCACAACTTCCCTCCAACCTCATCTCCTTTGGACACAATTTCCCACCACCTAAACAAAAACAAGTTCGTTTAGTTCCTGAAATAGTTTTTTTTTGGTATCTGAAACAACATTTTACAGGCATAAATATCTGACAGATAAAACCGTCTTCATCAATAAAACTCTATGGACCAAGATAACTGGTTTCAAATTTCAATAACAAAAATCAAAATAAAGTTAAATTTCATGAACTCAAAATGATATTAATCCTGTATGTGTGTGTATATCATACCTTGAGCTTGAGCATAGGGGCTAAAGAGAGAGAGAAGAACTAAAATTAATAGAAAGAAAAGAGGTGCAAGCTTCATGGTTTTTGTATATTGTATTGTGATGAAACTGGTGGATGAGTGTTGCAGCCAAAAGAATATGTATGTTTATATACACACCTAGGGCTTTTCACCATGGAAAATGATTTAAGACTGTTTATAAGTTTTGATATGGCTGTGCTTTTTTGATATAATCTTAAATCTCTGATTAACTTGGTTCCCTAATTTGTGATTATTCTTCGAGACCTTTCATTGCATGTGGCACAATTTTCGTTTGTAAAGATGCAATTGGTATTGCTTTATATATGTCTTATCCAAAAAAAAAAAGGTATTGCTTTATATATGGTCTTGATTAGATTTGGTGGCCATCTAAAGATAAAGGATATTCTTCTTCTCCCTTTTTTTTTTTAAAAAAAAAAAGAGATTTAAAGTGTTCACATTTAACCTAAATGATTTAGATTTCATATTTTTGTTTTTTTTAACTTAAAATATTATTTCTCTGTAAATTAACAGTAGTTGTTACATGCATATTTGACTTTATTCGAATGTAAAACATAAGCCTTAAAGTTTAATTATTTTAATTATAATTGGTATGTATATATTTTAGGGTCAGAAATGATTCATGGTGCCATTCTTTATCTTAACCACGTAATGTATATACATGATATCTTTTGTAGTTATATTATAATGCACATTCATTAATCAAATAATCAAAAGCCACAACTACTTAATTAATTAATATAATCTTTCATCATAGCCAGTACCTTGAGCATCAGCGCGGAGGCAAGATAGAAAAAAGAACTAACAATAGACATAAAGTAAAGGACTTTTCTGTATTGGAAAAGGATTAGATTTTATTACATTTTGTAAGTTCATGAACTAATTCCCAAGATTCAAAGAACCTGATTTTTACTTTCATAAAACATCTTGTCCGATCCTATATGCTCCCCATTTATAAATCCAACTTATTAAGGGCAAGAACATTCATATGTACTAAATGCATCAAAGATTCTTTGAATTTGGGAAATGTACATTATTATATTAGTATGAATACAATGTAATACTATCACTGGCCTTTAATATAAGAGTCAGGTAACTAATTTGAGGAGATTAAGAAAATTAGTTAAGTTGGTTAATCATGGCACGTATGTGTTGACTTCCCCAAACCACCCTCTTTAATCATGTGTATCGAGACTATCCTTTGATGAGAACTCCTTACAATTACTAGGGATGTTTTAGAAAAAATATTATAAATTTAAGAGACAAAATAGATGAATTTAAAATTAGGATCAAGTTTAATTTTTAACTAACTCTTATATCAAGGACACAAGGTAATATATTTATTGGTTTTTAATAATTAGGGGCCTATGAATAAAGCCCATTTCGAAGTCTCACACACACACACACATTTGAATCTAAGTGAATAAGAGGACTTCTCCCCCAATTCTCCTCTTTAAATTAAACTTCAACCCTTATTTTCATACTAAAGAAATCATTTTTTGTAGAACAATAATTATTACATGAATAGTTGAGAAATTTTTTTGTCCGAAGGTTAATTAGTTGAGATTGAGCAAAATCTAAATGTTGAAATATACTCCATTTGATTTAAAGTATAAGATAAATTTTATCCATTTACGTTTATCAAGAAATTAGTTAAAATCACTTTAAAACAATAAAAATGTAAGGCATGTATTTTTTTTCCAAATATACCCTTATTAATGAAGAAAATAAGTAAAAGATGTAATAAATGAATTAAAGAAAAAAAGAAAATATACGAGGGTAAAAATGAAAAAAAAATACTGATTTAATGCTTAGACAAAAGTGAATATTATTTTATTAAAAACTCAAGCTCCTTTAACAACGTTTATCTTATATTGTGAACCGGAGAGAGGATCATTTACCATGAGATATCATTACATAACTTTTTTGAACGTCATTCTTGGTTCGTTTGTAAATTATTTTGATCACCCAAACGGTATCATAAGCATAGGACATATCTTCATCAACTTGGACCCTAAAGCTATCAAATACCAATCATCAAACTAATTTTAACGCTTCTTCCTAATTCCATTCCCGCCTTCATTTCATGCGGTGTCGTCGCTTTCTCTTGTCGCCGTCATTTTTCTCTTTTCTCTTCTTCTATTCCACACTCTCCCTCATTTCCTCTTCTAGTTCTGGAACTTTCATTTGGTAGTCATTAGTTTTAGTTTTGGAGGTAGTATAATTAAATTTTAATAACAACTTATTTTACAATCGAAATAACTTTAGTTAGTAGTTGTAACTAATAATAAGGATGTTGCTTATTAATCAAACACATAGAGACAGATACATAGGATTAATGTTTCAAGGACAAACAACGTCACATTTGCAGAGACGTTGGTGATTAAGGTCAGTGCAAGTGCAGTGCTGTGGCATGGCGCTTGCCCCATACTGTGCCAGGAATTCAAGTGCACACCCGTAGCCTCCCCTGGTCCCTTCACATGTTCCATCCAAAGTCATCTGCTTTGGACACAAATTCACACCACCTAATACAAAAACACATCCATTAATCAAATCACAACCATAATAACATTAATTATAATCCCTCAATATGTTTCAATAATATTGAATCAATACTTAACAATGAAGCTACAACATGTATGTATATATGTATATATCGTACCTTGAGCTTGAGCGTGGGGACTAAAGAGAGAAAGAAGAACTAAAATTGCTAGAGAGAAAAGAAGTGCAAGCTTCATGGCTTTTATACACTGTATTGTGATGAAACTGGTGGATGAGTGTTGCAAAATGAATGTGTATATTTATATACACACAAACACGGGGGCTTTTCATCACGGACAATGATTAAAAGACAATGTGTATTTATAAGTTTTGATATGGCCTGTGCTTTTTTATAATCTTAAATAATCTTGATTAACTTGGTTCCCTAATTTGTGATTACTCTTCGAGACCTTTCATTGCATGTTGTACGATTTTTGTTTGTAAAGATGGAATTGGTATTGCTTTATGGTTTCAGATTTGATGGTCATATCTAATATAAAGGATATTCTTTTTTATTTTTCTAAAAAAATGAGATTTAAAGTTTTCACATTTAACCTAAATGATTTAGATTTCATACTTTCGTTTTTTAACTTAACATATTAGTTCTCGGTTTTTACATTCATGTTTGACTTTATTCAGATATACTTAGGGGTGTTTGGCATCTTATAAAAGTACTTAAAAAAAATATTTTTACGAGTCAAGATAAGAATTCTTCTCACATATTTACCTCAAACTTCATAAAATTACTCTTGAAAAGCGAATCCAAACACTCCTTAAATATGGGATCTTGTGTTATATCTTCCCTTCATATTCTTCCTAAATGTTTTATAGGGGCATAGGCTAAAACATCTCATGTTATGCTGCCAATTATAAATCCAATTAACTTCTATATATTAAGGGCAAGAACATTCATATGTACTAAATGCGTTAAGGATTCTTTGAATTTGGGAAATGTACATAATTACGTTAGTATAAATACAACGTAATATGTTTGTTAGTTTTTAAAAATTGGAGGCCTTACCCGTCTTAGTCATAATAAAAAAAAAGTTACAGATACCCACAAGAAAACTTTTGGAGTAAAATTAAACTTTAACCCTTATTTTTATACCAAAGAAATCATTTTTTGTAGAGCAATAGTTGTTACATTAATAGTTGAGATCTAGCAAAAGCTAAATGTTGAAATATACTATCATTTACCATGAGAACTCATTTCATAACATTTTTGAACGCCATTCTTCGATCGTTTGTAAATTATATTCTGATCACCCAAATTGTATCATAAGCATAGGACATATCTTCATCAACTTGTATCCTAAAGCTATCAGATGTCAACCATCAACTAATTTTAACGCTTCTTCCTAATTCCATAGCCACCTTCATTTCATGATGTGCTGTCGGCCTTTTCTTGTCGCTGTCGTTTTTCTCTTTATTATGTGTCACTTCGATTATCACTTGTAACAACTTGAAGAATCCACCACACTTTCTGTACATATCATACACCATCCCCACTTGGCCTGCACGCTCCAAGGCATTAACAGATGTAGCCAATGACCCTGCCATGGCCGCCACAATGTCTACGCAAGACGAACCATGGCTCACTGATGCAGCAGAGCCTAAAGCTGCAACGCCAGTGAGCAAAGGACCTAAAATGGCTAAGATTGTTTTGATCTTGAGAGCCAAGCTTCGTTGCCTCTCGTAGACGTCCTCCATATCTTTTCTATTCTCCACTTCTAGTTCAGCTGGAACTTTCGTCTGGTAGTCATTAGCTTTAGTTTTGGGCCACCAAGCAGCAGGCTCAAACATTGATGGGTAAGCTTTGTCAAGAGCCAAAAGCCTCTCCATTGCGCTGGGTTTGGATATCGGAGTGAAGCTGCTTGGACAATGTAGCCGCATTTCCTTGTTCCTGGGCCATTTCTGAGGGCTGAATCTTGTTCGTAATGAGAAGCATCCCCGTGGCGGCAGTGAACAAAAGAGTGGACGATAATTTGAGTGCTGTATTGTCAATGGCAGTGTTGGACGGAACTATGGTTTGGATGGGGTCATTGAATTGCTGAACCAGATTGGTAGATGATGGAGGCAGTTTTGGAAGTGAGATTGGAACTCGTGCGAGTTTTGGCATACTGTTTGCAGCATAAGCATCATGAACTCTCCTTCGACAAAAGGAAAAGGAAGAAGAAGATGGAATTGAGATTGGTAAAGAAGACATTGGAACAATTTGAAAGGTTTAATTTCTCTTGGTGTGTTACAGTTGGAGGTTGAGATGCTGAATGAAAAATGGGAAGGACGAGATGTCATATATATAGAGAGAAATAGAAAAAGGAAACCCAGAAGTCAGACTACATAAGAAAGTACTTTGACTCTTGAAACATGAACATGTGGACTCGGCCTTTTCTGGCTGATATTCTCTTCTCTTTGGTGTTTACTTTTTTTATGTCTGCTTTTTAATTAGTGCGTCTCTATATAAAATGAAGCTGCGAGTCTATAAGCAGTGATTTGAATTAAAGAAGCCCCTATAATTTCTACTAACCTTTACATGTCCCCAAGGCGCGGAATCTTATATCACATTCAAGGTCAGAAAAGGATCCTACAATATTATATATATATATATATATATATATATATTCCCCCTCTTTCTTTCTCTGGCTTCTCTTCAACGTATTACTTCCTCCTCCTTGTTCTTTCTTCTTGGCCTCCGTGGCTGCTGTTTCTTCTTCTTTCATCTTCATTTCAGTCGTTTTCAACAATCTATGCCAGGTAATCATGAAATTTTTATTCTTTCTATGGCCATCATCATGGAATTTTTATTCCACACTGTGTGATTGAAATTCAAAAAATAAGCAGCAACTCTCACCCCCACTCTCTACTATAAAAAAAATATATATGTGATTAACGACAGAATTTTTATTTAGTCATAAAATTCAATTGGTGACAAAATTTTTTCATTACTAATTGTTCTGTTACTAATTGGATTATTAACACAATTTCAATTCCATCACTAATGATGTAATTATTCTGTTGCTAATTACCAATATTTTCATCGCTAAAAATTTACAACAAAAATTAGTGATGAAAATTTCTGATCAGAAAATTCCATCACTAAAGCTTTACCAAGACGGATTAGTGACAGAAAAATTCCTATCACTAAGTTTAGTAACAGAATTTCTATTGCTAATTCGTTAGCATATAGTGACAGAATATTTTTCTGCCACTAGTTAATTTTGTTGGTAATAAGCTTTTTTTTTTTTTTTCCAGTGGCCACAAATCCAAGATCAAATTTATTGACCTAACCAGATATCTTCCAATTCATTGATGAAAGTTCCGAGTCTTAACACGGATCCATTCTATTGGTTACAAAGTTTAAATACTAAACTTGCAATTTCCAAGTGGTGGTTCCTATATCATTAAAAGTTTAATTCAATTCTACCGTAAGCTAAGGAAAAGTTCTGCGTACAAATGCAATATTTTTTGTGTCAAAATAAGAATATTATTTCTTGTATTTCGGGAGACTTTACATAATAAAGAATAAAAGAATGCTTCTGTGTCCTATCTAAAGTTAGGATCGACGAACTGAAAAAAGTTAGTCTTCAGAAAAGTTTGCTGGCAAATTCATCCATGGCCATTCCTTCCGACTCATAGGCAACAAATTTTGAGGCAAGTCGTCTGAGTTGCGAAACGCTTCTCCCCAATTTCGTTGCCACCTTCATTTCAAAGAGCTCGCCGTTCTCTCTTTTCTCGCAATCTTTCTCTTCAAGCGTTGTTTCTATGCTCTCTTGCAGCAACTTGAAGAAACCACCACAGTTTCTGTACATTTCAAACACCATCCCCACTTGGCCTCCATGCTCCAATGCATTCACAGACGTCGCCAACGACCCAGCCACGACGGCCGCAATACCTGGCCAAGACGAACCGTGGCTGGCTAATGCAGAACCTAAAGCTGCAATGCCAGTGAGCAAGGAACCTGATGTGGCTAAGGTTTTGTTGACGTTGAGAGCCAAATTTCCTAGTCTCTCATAGTCCTCCATGTCTCTTCTCTTCATCACTTCAAGAAGCTGCCACATCTCCGTTTCCAGTTCTGGAGTCCATCCATTATTCGTTTCCTCCTGCGATCTGGCGACTTGCTTTTGGAAGTCATTCGTCTTGTTACTTTTAGGCCACCAAACAGCAGGCTCGAACTTTGAAGGGAATTTCTCAAGCATGGCTCCCAAGAGAGGAAGTGGATAAGCCTTGTCAAGTGCCAAAACCCTCTCCATTGCACTGTGGACGTCTTCCTCAGTTGGATTTCCAAGAGTTAACGTCGTTTGGATTTCCTTCTGAAGCTGTTTGAACAACCTAGTGGCGTTTCGTTGTTCCTCAGTGAGTTGTGAGGGCTGAATCTTGTTCATGATGAGAAGTATCCCTGTGGCGGCTGTGAACAAAAGAGTGGACGATAATCTAAATGCAGTATTGTCAATGGCAGTGTTGAGACCAACCATGGTTGTAGCAGAAAGGGTCATCATATTTACAGAGTTCAAAAGAAGAGAGTTCCAGTTGTTTCGTTGCTCGCCCATGTTGTTGTGCATTTCAATTCTGTCGGAGACAGCCTCTAAGATTGCATATAATCGAATGTTGGCCTTGGACTCGTCAGGTTTGGAAAAATGTTGGAGCATTTGTGCGTTGCCGACATCTTTATCTGCTGGAGATATTGTGTATAAGGATCCATTATCGGATTCACGAACCAGCTTCGTAGTTGAAGATTTGGTGGGTATTTTTGGAAGTGAGATTGGAGCTCGTGAGAGTTTTGGCAGACTAATGGCGGCGTTAACTCTTCTTAAAGAAGAAGAAGAAGAAGAAAGAGTTGAGATCTGTAGAGAAGACATTTGAATAATTTGGAAGGTTTTCTCTTCGGTGTGTTCCGGTTGGAGGTTGAGATTTCGAATGAGAAATGGGAAGGACGAGGGATCATATATATAGCGGTAGGAAGAGGGAAGATCGAGAAAAGTCTGAGGAGAAGAAAATATTGACTATTGACCTTTTCTGGCTGACATTTTCTATATACTCTAATATATTTCATGTAGTTATACCTTTCAATCTCAAAAATGTCAGCTTTTTAATTAGATTTGTCCGTTTCAATATATACGTTCGTTGAAAATTTTGAAGATAGACTCGTTCTATTATTAATTAACTATAGACTGCGCAAATCAATGCGTCAGATAGGTCCATATGCAATATAAAATAATAAAGTATGGGCCCACAATCTAATTACAAATGAATTTAATTAATTAATAAGTTCATTAAAAAGAACAGAGAAAAATAGTGACGTGTATGTGAGTGAAATGTAATCTTGTTATATACTTATATTTATATTTATCCATACAGAAAAAGGTCTATCTTATATTTTTGGAAAAGTAAATAATTTAAAATTAGAAATTTTTTGACCAAAAACCATATTCATGTTAAAAATCACACAAACCTATATTTTTAATGTTTGAATGGTTTTTATGCCAAATATTCATTATCATATAACATCAGTCTTATAGTAATGCGCAAGAATGGTAAGTATGTTTTATGCGACAAATAATTTATGATGTCATTCTTTATTTTAACCACTTATTTTGTATCCTATGCATCACATATTTTGTAAAATTAATATCCAAATACTTAAGCTTTGACACTTTGGTAAAAGAAGAGGACGGAATGCTAAAATCTAAGTCAAATCCTATTAGAAGCAAAGAAGACCAAAAAAAAAAAAAAAACAAGGCATTGTGTCATATTTTTAAACCTCACAAGTCAAAGGAATATTTACATGCCTTTCATTTGAAGGATGTATGTAAATATAGATAGTTATTTGCAAGAACATTCAGGTGTAATAAAATGCATTTAGAATTGGAGAAATGTGCAATATCATGTTAGTGGAAATACAATAAAATACTCTTCTCATCCCTAATTTAATATCTAATTAATTAATTTGAGTAAATTAAGAATGTTAGTTAAATTAGTTAACTTAGAAAAAAAATTAATAAACATGTGAAATATATTTTATATATAAGACCAACATCAACTTTTAAATTAAATCTTATATTAAGGACGGGAGGAGTAATATATTTATTACTACCTCTAATTTTTAATATAAAAGTTAGTTGACTAATTTGAGTAAATCAAGAAAATTAATTAAATTAGTTATTTGTAGCAAATAAATGTTGTCTTTTCTAAAATATTATTGCTAATGAAGTGTGTTAGTTAAAACTACTATTATTATAAGAATCATCTTAAAAAAATAGATAAATATAAAAAATAAAATAAATTGAGGTATTATATTTAGAATTAAAATAAAAATTAAACAAATTCTTATATTAATAAGAAGAGGTAGTAGTTTTTAATAATTGGAGGCTTCGACGAAGCCCATTTCAATACGAATCAAAGTGAATGAGAGGGCTCCTCCCCCGTTCTAAATTTTCTCCTGCTCTTACATAGTTACAATCATATCCGTTAGTTTTATAACATAAATTATTTAGATTCATTTTCATATGTTTATTTTTATTTTTAATCTTAAAAAAATACTTTTCTGTAGAACGGTAGTTGTTACATTAGTGGTTGGGCTTTATCAAAAGCTAAATATTCAAATATATTACCACGAGATCTCATTTTATAACTTTCTTATTAAACGTCATTTTTTGTTGATATCATAATTACTTTTGATTTTTTTCTTTATTTTGATCACCCTATACAATACTCCTTCTTACTTGATACCTAGCTTGAATGATGAACTCGTTATACTATCTCCAGTCCTAACTATAAGAGCTAGTTGACTAATTTGAGAAGATTAAAAAAACAAATTAAGTTAGTTATTTGTAATAAATATGTGTTATCTTTCTTAAATATCCTTGCTAATCAAGTGTGTTGGCTAAAACTACTATTATTAAAAGGACTACTTTAGAAAAAAAATATATAAATATGAGAGACAAAGTGGATTGAGGTTTTATATTTAGGACCAAAATAAAAGTCAAATGAAATATTATATTAACAATCGCAAGTAATATTTTGTAATCCGTTGCTCAACTTAGAGCCCGAGCAATTTTGGGCTAGGCTAGGTTAGGGAAGATGGGTTCTCTTGCCCAGGTATTGATGCCTTGTCATGATATGTGAAACTCTCAATTAAAAGTGATGAACAATATTTTACTTTGAACTTTAAATATTTTAAGAGAAGAAATGTAAAAATGATATTACAAGTCCATATATCTATCTTACATTCCATATTTCCACTTCATTACATAATCCAACACAACACAATGAGTTTTAAAACAATATCCATGATCAAGCATATTAACAACTACAGCCTCCAAATATATAATAATACCATTTATGTATGTTATATATATACAATTATATAATAAATACATGTATATCATATATATATATATATTTACACACAGTTTGGGCAGGACCAAATGGGCATGGATGCATATCTTGCATGATGCTTAGCCCTACCCAACATTTGGCCCAGCTTGCAAGTTCCCAAGTATTTTTGGGCTATTTTTTTGTGCTGAGCTAGCATAATTCCACCAGGCTTAGGGCATTGAGCATTTGGGCGGGGCTGATGAACACCCCTTACCAAATACTAAACGTTGACTCTTGCCTCTTGCGACATGTTCTCTATCAACCTTACCTCCAAATCAAAGTCTAGCAAAAGCTAAAATCAAAGTCAAATCCCTTCAGGACAAAAGAAGGGGGTAAAAAGAAAGTGCCCTTTTCAGACCTCAAAATTTAATTTAAAAAATTTGACATGGTTTTCAGTCAAAAATAAAAACTTTTCTCTGTATTAATGCAAATTTGTATAATGTTTAAGCATATTAAGAATCTTTACTATATGTCAAGAAACTATACATAAAGAATGAAATAATCCTTATAAAAAAAGAGAGAGAGAGATAATTTTTGCCAGAGCTATCAGATACCAATCATCAGATTAATTTTAACGCTCCTCCCTAATTCCATAGCCACCTTCATTTCATGATGTGCTGTCGTCTTTTTCCTGTCGCTGTCGTCTTTCTTCTCACGTGTTGCTTCGATGATCTCTTGCAAGAACTTGAACAATCCACCAAAGCTTCTGTACATTTCATAGACCATCCCCACTTGGCCTACACGCTCCAATGCATTAACAGACGTCGCCAATGACCCTGCCATGGCCGCCACAATGCCTGGCCAAGACGAACCATGGCTCACAAACGCAGAGCCTAAAGCTGCAATCCCAGTGAGCAAAGGACCTAATATGGCTAAGGTTTTGTTGATCACGAGAGCCAAGTTTCGTAGCCTCTCATAGACGTCGTCGCCCATATCTCTTCTCTTCTCCACTTCTATATTCTCCCTCATCTCCTTTTCTAGCTCCGGAACTTTCATTTGGTACTCAAACTTGGAAGGATAAGCTTTGTCAAGTGCCATAACCCTCTCCATTGCACTGTTAACGTCTTCCTGAGTTGGATTTCCAAGAGTTAATTTGGCTTGGATATAACTGCGAAGCTGCTTGAACAAATTGGTTCCATTTCGTTGTTCCTGGGCCATTTGTGAGGGCTGAAACTTGTTCATGATGATTAGCATCCCTGTGGCGGCAGTGAACAAAACAGTGGACGTTAATTTGAGTGCAGTGTTGTGAATGGCTGTGTTGAGAGCAACCATGGCTGAGGCAGAAAGGATCATCATATTGATGGAGTTCAAAAGAAGGCAGTTCCAAATGTTTCGTTGATCTTCAATACTTTTGTGCATTTCGATCCTGTCAGCTACGGCCACCAAGATTGCATGTAGTTGAATCATGGCCTTGGACCTGTTTGGGTCGCAAGAATAATGCTGAAAAGTTTGCGATGTGGTGAAGATTACATCCTTTTGTGATGGGACTGTTGTTTGGATGGGGCCATTGAACTGCTGAACCAGCAGGTTGGAAGACGATGATGTGAGCATTTTTGGAAGTGGGATTGGAACTCGTGCGAATTCGGGCATACTGTTGGAAGCATAAGCATGAATCCTATTATGAGAAAAAGAAGATGAAGAAGATACAATTGAGAATGGTAAAGAAGACATTGGGACAATTTGGAAGGTTTTCTCTTTGGGGTGTTATAGGTGGAGGTTGAGATGTTGAATGAAAAATGGGGAGAACAAATATATAGAGAGAAAGGAAAGAGGCTGGAAAAAACGCAGACACGAAGAAAACATTGACTCTTGACGCATCGAAAAGTGGACTTGGCCTTTTCTGGCTGATATTCTCTTTTCTCTATATGTACTCTCATGTTATATGTATAATCTATAATGTCAAGCTCAAACAAAGCTGCGAGATTATAAGCAATGTCCCGGAAACGCGGAAGCTTATCACATGCAACATGAAAAAAAGGGATCCTATCACATGCAAGTACAATTTTTTCCCCTTCCTTCCTCCTCCTCCTTTCTTCTTCTTCATAAAACGATGTGTGTTAATGTAAGGTAAGGAGAGTAAGTCAGTACGCAATTGTGGAATTAATGTGGGATCGAAGTATTTGTGAATCAACCGAAAATTTCAGATATTAAGGAAAACTCAGATATGCTTGTTACTCCAAATTAAAATAATTAAAAGCCGATTTCATATGGCTCAAGCAGTCTTCTTTCTCCGGCGGCAACTGGACCGGTCAGATTGTCTAATCCTAAAAATACTAGTTATAAATATGCATCATTCAAACTACGAATGTGTGTGTGTATGTGTTTATCTCAATTTACAGCATAAAATCTACATAAAATAAAATATGGACCCACAATCTAATTAATATTTTATTCATTAGATAGATATCTGAACCAGGTAGTGATTTGTATGTAAGTTAAATGTAATGTTTTGTAACACACACATATAGACTTTAAGTGGTCTATGTCATCAATATTTTACTTGCTAGCTAGGTCGTCAGCAAGCAAATTTGAGATCCCCCCTGTTCCAACTGAAACATCTGACATGGCTTAAAATTATTTTTTTGATACAAGACATGGTTTAAAATTATACTACCTCCTTCCATACTAAATACTACCTCCAATTCTTATATAAAACTCAAATAATTAATTTGAGCAAATTAAAAAAGTTACTAAACTACTTTTAAGTATTTATATTTATATTTTAAATTAATTTTTCTCACTTATAAATTAACATATAATTTAATGATCCACATAAATATTTTAGAGAGATTATGTAATATATACTATAATTAAGTAATTTATTAATTTCTTTAATTTTTTCAAAATTAGTCAACTGGATCTTTTATTAAGGACCAAAGTGAAGAACGAACTGTTAGTCGCCTTAGGTTTACTTCAAAATCAATCGAATTAATACAATATAATACACAATCCAGGTCATGTACATTTTAGGGAGCCTCTAAAAATTCCTAAGTGACTACGTATGTAAAATATAGAGAATTGACTTAGAAAAGAATTGATTTTGTTTTTAACTAACTAATTGGCAAAATTTAAAAAGATGCATGAGTAAATAATTTTTGGATTTTTAGTTTATAAAATGGATACGGATGAAATAAACGAAGAGAATTAAAAAGTGATAACAATAGAATAGCAATCCTCTAGCACAATAATTTATGTTATCATTACTTCAATTAACTTAAGAGTTAGTTAATTTCAAAAGACTTTAAGGCCACCTTTTAGACTTGGTTTAATTAGAATAATTAAAATCAAGTCACCTTGAAAATTAATTACTTACAATTAAACTGTTTTAGCACAATTAGCTATAAGGAGAATCAAAGAAAAGCAATTAACATTTTCAACCTAATAACCAAGCCTCCTTGAATTATCACTAAATATTCACAATAATTTCAAAACATAGTCTGACTCATACAATGTAAAGAAATTAAAGCTAATCACAGCATAATGTCAAATGCTAATCAAAGATCCAACAACTACAACCAATCTCAATATAAATATATCAAACATTATAAAATTCATCCTGAAACTTAGGAATCACTAATACAATGAAAGAAATAAAAATTGGAAGAGCTAAAACTACCATTTGAGGCTCCAAATTCAAGCCGTAAACACTAATCCAGAGGATTGAAGGATTTAGTCAAGCCTCTGCATCACTGAAGCTCCACCATATGCTTCAACAATAGCAGAAAACATGAGGGAAGATGAAAGAGACGACGACGATGATGGATGGATGGATTCGGATTGATGGAGAAAAGGAATTGGCCGAGTATGAGTGAAGGGATTTGGCGAGAATGAAGAGATGGAGGGAAGCGTTAATGAAGATGAAGAATTGGTGGTTTTGGATTGATGGGAGAGGAAGGATTTTGGCGAGAGTGAGAATGGAAGGATATGGGAGAATTTTTGCCGCTGCACCCTCTGATTCTCCCCCGTCTCTTTTCGGTCAAATATTGAATGGGAATGGAGGTCCAAAACTAAGGCCTTGTTTGGTTCGGGAAAATAGGAGATAGATTTAGGGTTAACTAAAAGAGTGTTTGGGGATAAGTGTAGGTAAAATGAAAAGGAATTGAAATCTTTATGGAATAGAAAATCCATGAAATTTTGGTTCTCTTGGAAACTCTTTTCTTCTCTAACACAAAGTGATTTAACTTATCCAAGTTCTTAATTATCACCTGAAAAATAATTCAACTAAATGCAATATTATATATCCCAAGGACACAAATATTTAGGAATTAAAAATCACATAATTATTATCAATTAATAGAAATTAAGCACATAATTCCTAAAATGCCATAAGCACTCAATTAAACCAAATAATCATGATTTAAGCCATACAAATGTCCTAAAACTCAAAAACTAAACCATGAAAATATATATAAAATAAGGATTTGTCACAGAGGTAGTTTAAAATCCACTTAGTGATGCAATTTGCATTAAGTAGATACTCCTTCGGTCCTAAATATAAGACTCTTATACTAGTGTGTATAAGGGTTTTATATTTGGAACCGAAAGAGTATTATATTTAGAACTGAGGTAGTATAGATATTGTGAATTTGTTAGACATAAGATCGGCGATTTGTTTGTTTTTTGTGTTTCACTAAATTTATTTGTAATATTCTTTGTTCTTTACAATTCTGTAGGTCATGTTTTCAGATGCCCTTGGATTAAGTAAGGCTCCATTGGAGCTAAAGTCGGGCTATTTTATTTGTGATATTTCTCCCACAGAGTCGTTAATTTAAATAAATATACTACCTCTGGTTCTTAATATAAGACATTATTTGACTTTTATTTTGGTTCTAAATATAAAACTCCAATCCACTTTGTCTCTCATATTTATGTATTTTTTTTAAGGTAGTCCTTGTAACAATGATAGTTCTAACCAATACACTTGCTTAGCAAGGATATTTTAAGAAAAACAATACCCATTTATTATAAATAACTAACTTAACTTTTTTCCTCAATTTCCTGAAATTAGTCAACTAGCTCTCATAATTAGGACCGGAGGTAGTAAGCATCGAACAGGTAATGAGTTAATTAGTACAAGGAAAAAAAAATTGATTCAATGACAAAAAGGAATTATCTTGTACGTGATATGATAAATCAAAATATTAACAATCAGTCGTTTTTTTTCTTTTTTTAAGGCGAAATCTTGACACAAACTGAATTTAAATTGGTTTCTTTTTTTTAAAGACTCTCACCCCCTCGTAGATCCAGCCAGCATTAGATTTTCTTTTGGTTTTTTCTTTTTTTTGTACGTTGCACTTTTTTTAGATTCTCACCCCCCCTCGCAGATCCAGCCAGCATTAGATTTTCTTTTGGTTTTTTCACTTTTTTGTTAGTTGCATTTTTATTTTGTTTGGGCTCAAAATGAGCTGAATCCAAGTTGTTTGAGCTGGATCAACTTTACCTAGTCAACCGGGTTAAGATACCATCTAAGTCATTGCTGAAAATAGAGTCCAACAGGTTGAATGATATATCCATTACGGATCCCTTCCACAAGTTACAAACCTTAAATGCTACGCTATGCAATTTCAAAGTGGTCGTTTCTGTACCATCAAAAGTTGAATTCAATTCTCCATATGCTAAGGAAAATTCTTCTGTGTAAAATTGCAATATTTTCTGTGCCAAGTAAGAATATTTCTTGTATACATGTTGGGGGACTATACATAATGAACAAATAATGAATGTTCCTATCCAAAGTTAAAATAGTTAAATCGAATCAACGAACTGAAAAACGTTAGTCCTCAGAAAAGTTTGCTTGCAAATTCATCCATGTTAATTCCTTCTGACTCATAGGCAGCAAATTTAGAGGCAACTTGTCTGAGCTGCGAAACGCTTCTTCCCAATTTCATGGCCACCTTCATTTCAAAAAGCTCGCCGTTCTCTCTTTTCTCGCAGTCTTTCTCTTCAAGTGTTGTTTCTATGGTCTCTTGCAGCAACTTGAAGAATCCACCGCATTTTCTGTACATTTCAAACACCATCCCCACCTGGCCTCCATGCTCCAATGCGTTCAAAGATGCCGCCAACGACCCAGCCATGACCGCCGCAATGCCTGGCCAAGACGAACCATGGCTGGCTAGTGCAGAACCTAAAGCAGCGATCCCAGTGAGCAAGGGACCTGATATGGCCAAGGTTTTGTTGACGTTGAGAGCCAAGTTTCCTAGTCTGTCATAGTCCTCCATATCTTTTCTTTTAACCACTTCAAGAAGCTGCCACATCTGTGTTTCCAGTTCTGGAGTCCATCCATTATTGGTTTTCTTCTGCGATCTGAATACTTGTGCTTCGAAGTCGTCATTTGTCTTCGTTTTGGGCCACCAAACAGCAGGCTCAAACTTTGATGGGAATTTCTCAAGCATAGCTGCCAAGAGAGGAAGAGGGTAAGCCTTGTCAAGTGCCAACACCCTCTCCATGGCACTCTGTACGTCTTCCTCAGTTGGATTTCCAATTGCTAGTGTGGTTTGGATTTCCTTCTGGAGCTGTTTCAACAACCTAGTGGCGTTTCGTTGTTCCTCAGTGAGTTGTGAGGGCTGAATCTTGTTCATGATGAGAAGCATCCCTGTGGCGGCTGTAAACAAAAGAGTGGACGATAATTTGAACGCAGTATTGTCAATGGCAGTGTTGAGACCAACCATGGTTGTAGCAGAAAGGGTCATCATATTCACAGAGTTAAAAAGAAGAGAGTTCCAGTTGTTTCGCTGCTCGCCAATGTTTTTGTGCATTTCAACTCTGTCTGCCACAGCCTCCAAGATTGCATATAGTTCAATGATGGCCTTTGTCACAGTCCAACGTGGCATTGAGAATTCCACAGAGGCTGGAGGACCTACCCGGGCACGCCGCAGCTCACGTGAGCGTCGCCTCACGTGGAAATTGAGAGAATAAAGCACTGATCAGCAATGAGTGGTGGTGTGGAAAAAGTTGTTACGTAGTCTCCTCTCCCTCTGCCATTCTGTTATTCTGTTTCTCTCCCTCTGAACTCGTGTGGTTATTCCCCCTTCTTCCTTAGTATTTTCTGCTACTGAGTTACTGAAATTCATACTGTAACTGGATGATTGAGATGTATTTGTTATCCATGAATTAATGCAGCTTGACATTCAGTGAGCTTATGTGCGTTTCTGTTTTCTGATCCGTAACATTTTGGTGCTTTCATTGAGAGGATAATGGCAGAGGCAACCAGATTCAAGGAACTCCAAGCCGACGTGAAAGGCATGAACGAACATATGAAGCAGACGGAATCATTATTGAATTCGAAAATTGAGCAAATGGAAGTGAATTCAAATGTGAAATTTGATAAAATGGATGCGAGATTGGAACGCATCGAGGCCGCTATAGAAACACTGGTGCGGGCGCCTGATGCGAGATTTGAGAGGTTCGAGGCAGCTTATGTCAGCTTGAGCAAGGATTTAGAAGTCCAACAAAAGACTACCGAGAAGCTGGCTCAGCAAGTGGCATCCAATACTACATCGCATGAGTCGCATTCGGGGTCCTACGGCAGCCATAGTCAAACATTTTTCTCCAAACAGATTAAGGTCGATTTTCTGAAGTTCGACGGGACTGATCCAGAGAATTGGATTTTCAGAGCTGAACAATACTTTGCTTATTATGAAACGCCAAATCCTCATCGCTTGGTACTGGCAGCGATTAACATGGAAGGAGACGTCATTCCCTGGTTCCAGATGCTACAGAAATCGAAAACGATTTTCAACTGGGCTTCACTAGTCAGAGTTGTGGAGCAAGAATTTGGGCCCTCATTACTGGAGCAGCCCAGGTCCAAACTGTTCAAGTTGACACAGGCCAAGACAGTGGAGGACTACTGCCGACAATTCATGACTCTAGCAAACCGCACAGAAGGAATATCGGATGAAGCTCTAATTGATTGCTTCACCGGCGGTCTAAAGGCGGAAATCCGTCGAGAAGTCATAGCACGCAGACTGACTTCTTTGCATAGGGCAATGGAAATCGCCAAGCTATTCGATGCACCTGACGCGGGCTCTACGGTGGGGAAGAGCAAGTCGATAATCAGTCCCTCTGGAGCAGGGTTGAAGCTCGCCAACCCTACTGGAAACAGAGGCTCCTTACCACCGCTGCTGCCAACCCCGAATATTAAACCGTTGACTATGGTGAAGAAAATGACACCTGTCGAGATGATAGTTCGCAGGGAGAAAGGCTTGTGTTATAGCTGTGATGCGAAGTTCTCTCCGGGGCACAAATGTCCAAATAAGCAATATATGCTTATTGAGTGTGATGAGGATACTGTCGACCAGAAACAGGAATCAGTAAGGATCGGAGAGGAGGAAGGCGACGATGGGGAACCACTTTCAATCCATCATCTGTCACTACATGCGTATCGAGGGTCTCCAGGTAAGGCTACTATCCGATTCACTGGGATAATTAGGGGAACCGAGGTACAAATTTTGCTTGATGGTGGTAGCTCTGATAGCTTTATTCATCCTTGAATTGCCAAATTTTTGAAGCTGCCTGTTGAACCGGTTAGAAATGTAAGAGTCATGGTTGGGGATGGTAATGCGATGAAAAGTGAGGGAATCATCCGAAAAGTAGCGGTGCATGTACAAGGATACCTCCTAGAATTTCCTGCCTTTGTTTTAGCAATTGCAGGCTCAGATATAGTAATCGGTGCTTCATGTTTGGCAACCTTGGGCCCCCACGTGTCTAATTATGCCATTGGGAACGCGTACATTAAATTCTACCACAATGATGATTTTATCACTCTGAGGGGAATACGGTCACCAATAATGCAAAATGCCGAATACCATCAGATGCATCGATTGGTGCACATGGATGCGGTGCTTGAATGTTATCTCTTGCAGAATTTTACAGAAATTGAAACACAATGTGATGAGTCCGATAATGACACTGTCACAGCAGAAATGCAGTCAATATTGGATAAGTACCAAGAAATTTTTGAGAAACCACATGGGTTACCCCCGCAGCGAGAACGGGACCACAAGATCATATTAAAAGAGGGGACAGGACCAGTTAAAGTGAGGCCTTATCGTTACCCATACAGTCAGAAGGCCGAAATTGAAAAGATGGTTGCTGAATTATTAGATGAGGGCTTTATCCAGCCCAGTCTAAGTCCCTTTTCTATCTCGGTTATATTAGTCAAAAAGAAGGATGGAACGTGGTGCTTTTGTGTTGATTACAGGGCCCTTAATGCAGTAACAATCAAAGACTCTTTCCCCATGCCTACTGTTGATGAATTACTTGATGAGTTAGGTGGTTCAAGGTTCTACACTAAACTGGATCTCCGCTCAGGATACCACCAAGTATTGATGCATCCTGATGACAAAGAGAAAACAGCTTTCTGGACACACCAAGGGTTATATGAATGGACAGTAATGCCCTTCGGGTTGTCCAATGCCCCTGCGACTTTTCAAGCATTAATGAACTTGGTATTTCGTCCATTTCTGAGAAAATTTGTACTGATTTTTTTTTATGACATACTTATCTATAGTGCAGATTGGCAGCAACATCTAGAGCATGTGGACAAGGTGTTGGGATTGATGGTAACTCATCGACTATTTGCCAAACTCTCAAAATGTTCATTCGGTCGTACCAAGGTGGAGTATTTGGGCCACATCATATCTGCTCAAGGAGTAGAAATGGACCCTCAAAAGGTGCAAGCAGTGTTGCAATGGCCTACACCACACAATGTGCAACAACTACGCGGCTTCTTGGGGCTTTATGGTTATTATAGAAGATTTGTGAAACAGTATGCTATGTTGGCTAGCCCCTTGGCTCAATTGCTGCATAAAGATGCTTTTCAGTGGTCCCATGAAGCAGAGAAAGCTTTCCAGCAGCTGAAAACAGCGCTAACCAGTGCCCCTCTACTAGTCCTACCTGATTTTAAGAAGACTTTCGTGGTGGAGACAGATGCTTCAGGAAAAGGTATTGGCGCCGTCCTTAGTCAAGAAGGACACCCCATAGCTTATTTCTCCAAACACATCTCAGCTTGTATGCAGGCTCAGTCAGCCTATGTGAGAGAGCTGTATGCGATAACACAGGTTGTTGCCAAATTTAGACACTACTTATTTGGTCACCACTTCATTATACGGACTAATCAAGAAAGCTTAAAGCACATGAAGGGGCAGGTTATTCAAACACCAGAACAGGAAGCCTACTTGCCTAAGTTGTTGGGCTATGATTTTTCCATTGAGTACAAACCTGGTAAGACCAACCTTGCTGCTGATGCTTTGTCCAGAGTCACACATATGGCTCTCGTACAGGTCCAATCCACTTTGATGACTGAAATATTAACTGCTGTCCGTACGTCAATCTCCTTACAAGATGAAATACGACGATGTGAGGAGAATCCTCTAGTTAACCCAAATTATTCTGTCAAGGATGGCTGTTTATTCTGGCGTGGGTGCTTGGTTCTTCCTACATACTGTCTAGATCTGACCCACCGTTTGTTATTGGAATTTCATGCTTCGGTTATAGGGGGAAATGCAGGAGCTTTTCGCACTTTCCAGCGATTGGCCACTTGGTTTTATTGGCCTAACATGCGACGAGAGGTTGCTCAATTTGTTAAGAATTGTTTGGTTTGCCAACAAGCAAAACATTTACAGACCAGTCCTACTGGTTTATTAGAACCCCTCCCAATTCCTCACGCTATATGGGAGGATATCGCCATGGATTTCATCACTTCCTTGCCTGTGGTGAAAGGGTTTTCGGTGATTTTTGTGATAGTGGACCGCCTCTCCAAATATGCTCATTTTGTACCATTAAAGGCAACTTTCACAAGTCAACAAGTGGTAGAAGCCTTCATCCAAAACGTAGTTAAGTTGCACGGATTCCCCAAGACTATAGTCTCGGACAGAGATAAGGTTTTTGTTAGTAGTTTCTGGAGACAGTTATTTAAGCTACAAGGAACAGAGTTGTGTATGAGTTCATCTTACCATCCACAAACAAATGGACAATCTGAGGCTCTCAATAAATGCCTTGAGATGTTCCTACGATGCTTCGTATTCGACTGCCCCAAGTTGTGGCTAGACTATTTACCATGGGCTGAGTTCTCATATAATACTGCCTTTCATTTTGCTATAGGGATGTCTCCATTCAAGGCAGTCTATGGTTGAGACCCACCAGTGCTCCTGACAGTTGATTATTCAGATGGTTTGCCGCGTGATTTATTCAAGCAACTACAGCAGCGGGATTGCATTTTAGACCGACTCAAACAGAATTTACTCAGGGCTCAACTCCGTATGAAGAAATTTGCGGATAAGAGGCGTACTGAGGTACACTTTGAAGTTGGTGATCTGGTTTTTGTCAAATTGCAACCTTACCGTCAACATTCAGTAGCTCTGCGTAAGCATCACAAGCTGTCTTTACGTTACTTTGGGCCCTTTCCTGTCGAATAGAAAATAGGAACTGTGGCTTATAGATTAACTCTACCACCTTCTGCCCGCATACACCCTGTCTTTCATGTTTCCCTGCTTAAGAAATGCGAAGGGCCTACAACCACTGCTTATATTCCGCTGCCTTTGTTGTCTGAGCTGGAGGGTCCTCTTATACAACCACAGGAGATTCTGGACAGCCGCACCGTTCAACGTGGTGATAAATGGGTACCTCAAGTTCTGGTCCAATGGGACACCGCCAATGACGCGTCGTGGGAATATCTGGATGAATTTCATGCGTTGCACCCTTCTTTTGACCTTGGGGACAAGGTCTCTCTCCTACAGGGGGGACATGTCACGATCCAACGTGGCATTGAGAATTCCACAGAGGTTGGAGGACCTACCCGGGCACGCCGTAGCTCACGTGAGCGTCGCCTCACATGGAAATTGAGAGAATAAAGCACTGATCAGCAATGAGTGGTGGTGTGGAAAAAGTTGTTACGTAGTCTCCTCTCCCTCTGCCATTCTGTTATTCTGTTTCTCTCCCTTTGAACCCGTGTGGTTATTCCCCCTTCTTCCTTAGTATTTTCTGCTACTGAGTTACTGAAATTCATACTGTAACTGGATGATTGAGATGTATTTGTTATCCATGAATTAATGCAGCTTGACATTCAGTGAGCTTATGTGCGTTTCTGTTTTCTGATCCGTAACAGCCTTGGACCTGTTTGGATCGCAAGAATCCTGAAACTTCTGTGATGGAACTATTGTTTGTTTGGAGCCATCGAGTTCCTGAACCAATTTGGCAGACGATGATGTGGGTATTTTTGGAAGTGAGATTGGAACTCGTGGGAGTTTTGGGACACTAATGGCGGCGTGAACTCTGCTCAAGGAATAAGAAGAAGAAGAAAGCGTTGAGATGTGTAGAGAAGACATGAGAATAATTCTGAAGGCTTTCCTCGCTGGTGTGTTACAATTTGGAGGTTAAGATTTTGAATGAAAAATGGGAAGGCGAGAGGTCACACATATATAGAGATGAGAAGAGAGGGAAGAGAAAAGTCAGAGAAGAAGAAAATATTGACTCTTGACGAATTAAAAAGTGGACTTAGCCTTTTCCGGCTGACATTTTCTATACTCGTCACATATTATATTATATTATATATACACCTTTCAAGCTCAAAGATGTCAGCTCTTGAATTTCAGAATTTGCCCGTGTCAATATAAAATTTGAAGATAGACTTGTTCTATTTAATTTACTACCTACTGTACAAATCAATATCTCAATATAAAATACTCCTCTAATCCTTAATTTAATATCTATTTAACTAATTTGATTAGATTAAAGAAATAAGGTAAGTTAGGTAATTATTAAAAAATATGACATATTTTTCCTAAAATACCATAATCATCTTTTTTAATATTCTCCCTCCTTCTTCTATTTGATTATAGTTGAGAGAATATCCATAGGGATAATTTAGAAAAAAATTGATAAATACGAGAAATATGTCTTATATTTAGAACCAAAATTACTTACTAATTAGGTTTTATATTAAGGATCGGAGGAGTATAAAATCCACATAAAATAAAGTATGCACCCACGATCTAATTACTGATTAATTAATTCACCAACAAAGACCTGAACAAGATAGTGATGTGCAAGTAAGATGTAATGTTGCATTAAAATTATACATATGAAGAGATTGCTAAAAATTTTGTTGGGTGAATTGAGACACTTTTTTCTCACTCAATTAATTTGTGGGCCCAAGAGTCATTTATCCTTCCTTCCACCCATGGAAGGCACGCAAAATGAAAATGCAACGCAGTGCCGAAGACATCCTTGAGGCTGGGAACGATTTCATTTTGTAGTCTAAAAAAATGATGTCACATTAGCAATGAGATGGAACTCGTTCTTCCCATGAATTCTGTATAAATTTGAAGTAAGCATGAACTTCTTTAAATAGATCAGCATCTTGATGAATATTTTTGAAAATCTAACATCTGAATAATTTTATTTACTGTTTATAGTTTCTAGGTAAAAAAGCCTTTGATTTTGCTCAAAAAAATTGTGCCTTCCATTATTTAATCAAGTCCGCTTAGAAGCTTCTCTTCTCTCTTTTTTTTTTTTTTAAACTTTGCAGTCATTTTCAACTGTGTAATGCCATGTAATTAATCAGGAAATTTTTATTCTACGAGTTTACTATACTCTATTTATTTTTATAAAAAACAACTATCACTTGTAACTCTTTTTTACCAACAACTATCACCTATAACTCCTAAGAGGCATTTAGGATATGTCTCAAATTTTTTTAATTAATTTTTCATTTTATCTCATTTAGTTACTCATTTTAATATTAATACACTTATTATTACATGCCCTGAAGCATTCTTCCACTACATAGTCTCTCTCTTCTACAATCTTTTTATTTTAATAATTTTCATATTTTTCTTCTTCATACTCTCTTCCTCATAAATAAAAATATTTTTTTTAAAAATTACAGTTTTCATATATTTATTGTCTCTAACTAATTTTAACTAAGTTTTTGTCCACTGGTAATAATTGTTTCTTATTTTAAAAAAAAGAATGCAGGGAGTGTGAAATAGGCAACGACTTTCACCCCCTCTCACAAATCCAGCCAGAGCTAAACCCTCTCTCTCTCTCTCTCTCTCTCTCTCTCTCTCTGTGTGTTTCGCTTGAAGGAGCAGCATGGATGAAATGGAATCTGAATCATGATGCAAGGATGACTTATATTCTTCCCGTACTTAGAGCTGGGAATCAGGGCCGGCCCTTCAGGGCTGGCGGGCTTAAAAGGGCCGGCCTTCCAGGGCTGGAATTTTAAAAATATCCCAATTTGCTAGGCCCGGCCCTTAAGCTACAGGGCCAGGGCCGGCCCGCGGGCTTTTGGCCCGTTTAAGAAAAAATACTATTTTTTATATTTATCATATTTTTTATAAAAATAAATCAATGAAATTATTAATAAAAGACATAAATATGAATAAAATTAAGTCACATATAAAATATCATCATATATAAATATTCATTAACATCTAAGAACATCTAAAACATTCATTAACAAGATAACAACATCTAAAAGTTTTATCTATAATGCAATTGTGCAATAAATGAACACTATTATTAATCTTTTGAAACTTCATCATCACTATAATTAATTACTTTTTTTCATAAGTATACTTTTCTTTCGTAACAAAAATATCAAGTTTTTCTTCTTTATAAGAATTTTATTTTTAAATTTTGCAATCTAACTATTATTTTACTTTAATGTGAGAAACATTGCTGTTGAAACTCATGAATTTCTAATTCAAATTATAGAATCACAAGTTATATAAGTATAAAAATATTCTATTATCAAATATATATATATAGTTTAAAAATATCAACGCATATAATATAAATCAAATCATTATTAAAGTCCAAATTAACCCATTTTTTAAAAATTTAATTGGATAAATTATTATCTAAAACTAAATTTACTTTTAAAATGATAATAATAACTAAATATTTGAAATATTATTAACAATGTAAAAAATTAATAACATTCATATTATATAAAAAAATTTAAAAAATAAAAAAAATATAAAAGGGCTTAAAAGGGCCGGCCCGTGGCCCTCCAGGGCCGGCCCTTTTAAGCCCTCGGCCCTCCAAGGCTTATGTTTTATTTTAAGAGAAAAATATCAAGCCGGCCCTCATAATTTCAGGGCCTAAAAGGGCCGGCCCGACGGGCTCGGCCCGTTTTTCCGGCTCTACCCGTACTTAATATATGACTTAATTATTGAGCTGATCATAGTTCTAAATATAAAACCTACTTCTCATATTTATTATTATTTTTTTAAAATTATTCTTATTGATATTTCTTCAACCATAATCAAGTAGGAGAGGAAGAAAAGATATTAAATAGTGTTTTAAGGAAAAAATATGTTAATCCTCCGGTCCTTAATACAGGACCTAATTGTTAAGTTAATTTTGGTCCTAAATATAAGATTTATTTCTCATATTTATCAATTTTTCTTAAATTGCCCTTATGGATACTCCCTCAATCATAATCAAGTAAGTGACGAAAGAAAGAAATTAAGAAAGATGATTATGGTATTTTAGGAAAAACATGTTATATTTTTTATAATTAACTAACTTACCTAACTTCTTTAATCTAATCAAATTAGTTAAATAGACTTTATATTAAGGAGCGAGGGTGTATATTTCTCATAATTAACTAACTTACCTAACTTTTTTAATCTAATCAAATTAGTTAAATAGACTTTATATTAAGGAGCGAGGGTGTATATTTCTCATAATTAACTAACTTACCTAACTTTTTTAATCTAATCAAATTAGTTAAATAGGCCTTATATTAAGAAATGAAGGAGTATTAAGAAGGTTCCATGGTCTATGCTTTTTGGCCAGTTGGGACATTTGAGTGTCTAGGTGCAACAAGCTGTTTGGCGATGAAACTAGGGACGGAAACCTAAATGCCAACCACAATTTCTTCAAGGCCTGCCTGGATCAGGATCTAAACTACAGAGATTAGGGTCACTCTGGTCACTCAACAGGAGGTCCTTCAATACTGAACAAGGAGAACCATCAAACTGACAATGGATGTTTCGGTTTTGGAGGGTGGCAGAAGTGGTTTTAACGGCTATATGCTTGGGATTGGAATCACATATGACTGATTGGATTCAGTTGTAAACTAACGACTGTTCCGCGGCGCAACAGGATGCTATGTGTTTCTTTTATTTGTACCGCTCTTTTGAGTTAACGAATTCCATATTTATATTCACAAATAATTCTCTCTCTAGTTGACAAATTGTATTTTGTTGGGCCCAAAATGAGCCCAATCCAATCAGGTTACAATTCTGCCATAACTAATTGATCTACACGATAATAAGATACTCTTCTGATCCTCAATATATGACCTGTTTAACTAATTTGATTAAATTAAAAAAGTTAGGTAAGTTAGTTAATTATAAGAAATATGAAATGTTTTTATTAAAACACTATAATCATATTTCTTAATATCCTTCCTCTCTCTCTCTTTTGTTTGATTATGGTTGAAGGAGTGTCATAGGGGTAATTTAGAAAAAATTGATAAATATGACAAATAAGTCTTATATTTAGAATCAAAATCAACTTAACAATTAAGTCCTATATTAAATACCAGAGGAGTATCTTCTAATTCACCGTTGAAAATTTTTAGTGTAATTAGGTGAGTGATTATGCCTATTACGGATCCATTCCATATGTTACAAATCTTATATAAAACTAGACTTTATTTGCAACTTCCAAGTGGTGGTTACTAAATCATTAAAATTTTAGTTTAATTCTTTCCAGGAAAAATTCATCTTTCCACAAGTGCAATATTTTCTGTGTCAAACTAAGAATATTTCTTGTACTAACCGGGAGACTATACATAAACAATAAATGAATGCTCCTATACAAAATAAAATAATTAAATTGAATCAACTAATTAATTACGGAAGAAGTTAGTCTTCAAAAAAGTTTGCTGGCAAATTCATCCATGGCTATTGCTTCTAACTCATAGGCAACAAATTTTGAGGCAAGTCGTCTGAGTTGCGAAACGCTTCTTCCCAGTTTCGTTGCCACCTTCATTTCAAAAAGCTCGCCGTTCTCCCTTTTCTCGCAGTCTTTCTCTTCAAGTGTTGTTTCTATGCTCTCTTGCAGCAACTTGAAGAATCCTCCACAGTTTCTGTGCATTTCAAACACCATCCCCACTTGGCCTCCATGCTCCAATGCATTCACGGAAGCCGCCAACGACCCTGCCACGACGGCCGCAATGCCTGGCCAAGACGAACCATGGCTGGCTAATGCAGAACCTAAAGCTGCAATGCCAGTGAGCAAGGGACCTGATGTGGCTAAGGTTTTGCTGACCTTGAGAGCCAAGTTTCCTAGCCTCTCATAGTCCTCTATGTCTTTTCTCTTCATTACTTCAAGAAGCTGCCACATCTCCGTTTCCAGTTCTGGAGTCCATCCATTATTCGTTTTCTGCTGCGATCTGGCCACTTTCTTTTGGCAGTCATTCGTCTTGTTACTTTTAGGCCACCAAACAGCAGGCTCGAACTTTGAAGGGAATTTCTCGAGCATGGCTCCCAAGAGAGGAAGTGGGTAAGCCTTGTCAAGTGCCAAAACCCTCTCCATTGCGCTGTGGACGTCTTCCTCAGTTGGATTTCCAATAGCTAACGTGGTTTCTATTTCAGTCTGAAGCTGCTTGAACAATTTAGTGGCGTTTCGTTGTTCCTCAGTGAGTTGTGAGGGCTGAATCTTGTTCATGATAAGAAGCATCCCTGTGGCGGCAGTGAAAAAAAGAGCGGACGATAATCTAAATGCAGTATTGTCAATGGCAGTGTTGAGACCAACCATGGTTGTAGCAGAAAGGGTAATCATATTCACAGAGTTCAAAAGAAGGGCATTCCAGTTGTTTCGTTGCTCGCCCATGTTGTTGTGCATTTCAATTCTGTCTGAGATAGCTTCTAAGATTGCATAAAGCTGAATAGTGGCCTTGCACTCGTCAAGATGGGAAGAATCTCGGAGCATTTGTGTGTTGGCGACAGCTTTATCAGCTGGAGATATTGTGTATAACGATCCCTTATCGGATTCACGAACCAGCTTCGGAGCTGAAGATTTTGTGGGTATTTTTGGAAGTGAGATTGGAGCTCGTGGGAGTTTTGGGACACTAATGGTGGCGTTAACTCTGCTGAAAGAAGAACAAGAAGAAGAAGAAGAAAGAGTTGAGATCTGTAGAGAAGACATCTGAATAATTTGGAAGGTTTTCTCTTCGGTGTGTTCCAGTTGGAGGTTGAGATTTTGTCGGAAGGACGAGGGGTCATATATATAGTTATAGGAAGAGGGAAGATCGAGAAAAGTCTGAGGAGAAGAAAATATTGACTATTGACTCTTTCTGGCTGACATTTTCTATATATTTTATGTACTTATACCTTTCAATCGCAAGGATGTCAGCTTTTTAACTATTCGTTTCAATATATACCTCAATTCGTTTAAATTTTGAAGACAGACTCGTTCTATTTAATTAACTATTGGCTGCGCATATCAAATATATCAATATACAATATAAAATAATAAAGTATGGACCCCACAATCAAATTATTAATAAATTTAATTACTTAATAAATTCATTAAAAAGAGCAGAGAAAAATAGTGATGTGTATGTGAGTAAAATGTAATCGTGTTCTATACTTATACATATATAGAGGAGAAAAAGGTCTATCTTATACTTTTAAAAAAGTAAATAATTTAAAATCAGAGAAAAATAACCAAAAACCATATTCATCTTAAAAATCACATAAACCTATATTTTAAATGTTTTAATGGTTTTTAATGTGAAATTGTACATGCTCTAAATTTTCTCTAAAACGCGCACACGCTCCTATCGCCTACTAGATTAATGCCAAATATTCATTATCAAATAACATCAGTCTTAGGGGCGTTTGGTTTCGCCAGAGTCAACTCCTACTGGAAGTAAAGAAGACCAAAAAAGGAAAAAGAAAAAAGGCAGTGTTGTCATATTTTTAATCCTCAAAAGTCAAAGGAATATTTACATGTCTTTTATTTGAAGGGTATATGTAAATATAGATGGTTGTTTGTAAGAACATTGATCATGTGTACTAAAATGCATTTTGAATTGGAGAAATGTGCAATATATATATCAAGTTGGTAGAAATACAATAAAATACTCATCTGATTCTTAATGTAAGATCTAATTAACCAATTTGAGTAGATTAAGAATGTTAGTTAAATTAGTTAATATGATATGTTTTTTCTAAAACATTTTAATTATATACATTATTTCCTCCATCTGCCTCTACTTAATTATTATTGAAAAAATATTAATAGAGTTAATGTTAAATAGGTCTTACATATAGGATTAATATGTTATTTACTTCTCCGGTTCTTAATATATGACCTAATTGTTAAATTAATTTTGATCCTAAATATAAGACCTATTTCTCATATTTATCAATTTTTTCTAAATACCTCTATGGATACTACCTCAACCATAATCAAGTAAGTGGGGATGGAGGATATTAAGAAAGATGATTATAGTATTTTAGAAAAAAACATGTCATATTTTTATAAGAGTTAATGTGCATCCAGCACCTCGAAATATTTTATCGGATGCATCCAGCACCTTAAAGTATTTTCAAGTGCATTCAGCACCCCAAAATATTTTTTAGGGGCGCTCAGCACTGAATTAATGTTTTGGCCTTGCTGCTGGATAGCACCCAAAAATACGCATCTAAAAAAATATTTTGAGATACTAGATGTATTAAAAAAATATTTTACGCTACTGAACGCATTTAAAAAAATATTTCAGGGTGCTGGACATACTACAAAATACTTTAGAGTGCTGGATGTACCTAAGAAAATACGTCGAGGTGGTGGATGCACCTTAACCCTTTTTATAATTAACTAACTTACTTAACTTTCTTAATCTAAACAGTTAGTTAAATATGTCTTATATTAGAGACTAAAAGAGTAGTTTTTAATAATTAGAGGGGCTCCGACGAACCCCACTTCAATGCGAATCAGAGTAAATGAGAGGAGTGAGAGGACTCCTCCCCCGTTTCTCCTCTCTAAATTTAGAGGGGCTCCGACGAATCCCACTTCAATTCGAATCAAAGTGAATGAATGAGAGGACTCCTCCCCCGTTTCTCCTCTCTAAATTTTCTTATGCTGTTATGTTCATGTCCATTAGTTTGATAACATAAATTATTTAGATTCATTTTCATTTTTTTTATTTTTAAGCTTAAAAAATTACTTTTCTGTAGAACGACAGTTGTTACATTAGTAGTTGGGCTTTATCAAAAGCTAAATATTCAAATATATTACCATGAGATCTCATTTTATAACTTTCTTATTAAACGTCATTCTCTGTTGAAATCATAATTTTTCTTTATTTTTTTTTTAATTTTTTTAATTTTGATCACCCTATACAATACTCTTGCTTGGTACCTAGCCCAAAGGATGAACACGTTATATTTTATAGTCCGCTGCTCAACCTTGGTAAAAGCCGAAATAATTTTGATCTGAGCTAGGTTAGGTAAGGTGGGCTCTCTTGTCCAAGCACTGATGCCCTATCATAGTATGTGAAGCTCTCAATTAAATTTGATAAACAATATTTTAATTTGAATTTTAAATATTCTAAGAAAAGAAATATAAAGATCATATTACAAGTTCATATATCTATCTATAACACATGATTATATAATCCAATACAACACAATAGGTCTTAGAACGATATCCATGATCAAACATATTAACTAAAGCCTCCAAATATATAATAATATAATATATGTATATTATATATAAATACAATTATATAATGAATACATGTATATTATATATATATTTATATAGTTTGGGCAGGGCCAAGTGGGCATGGATACACATCTTGCCAGATGCTTAGCCCTACCCAAGCATTTTGGCCTAGCTTGAAAGTTCCCAATTATTTTTTGGGCTATTTTTTTGTGCCGAGCTGGTGGAATTCCACCAGGCTTAGAGTATTGAGCATTTGGGCTAGGCTGACGAACACTCCTTACCAAATACTTATTTGATCCTATTTATAAGTTATTTTCAGTATGTTTTATATAGATTAAGAAAAACTTTAAATTTTATTATTTTTATTTAAAATTCAATAATTTTCTAACTTTATTCCTATTTAATATACATTATACCTATATAAACAAAATCAACACAATAATAAATAAAGGATAAAATTGTACATCTATATAAAAAAAATTCTCTCTATAAACATAATCCAAAAATGTCTTATATTTCTGCCTTATAAATACGACTAGAAGAGTACTAAACGTTGACTCTTGTGACATGTTTTATTATCCAGCCTCACCTCCAAATCAAAGTCTGGCTAAAGCTAAAATCAAAATCAAGTACCTTCGGGATAAAAGAAGGGGGAAAAGACTGTGCCATTTTCAGACCTCAAAATTTAATTGTTCTCGATCAAAATAAAAACTTTTCCATATATTAATACAAATTTATATAACGTTTAAGCATATCAAGAATCTTTACTATATGCCAAGAGACTGTACATAAAGAATGAAATAATCCTTGTACACAAAAAAAAAAAAGAGATAATTTTTACTAGAGCTGTCAGATACCAATCATCAGATTAACTTTAACGCCTCTTCCTAACTCCAAAGCCACCTTCATTTCATGATGTGTTGTCGTCTTTTTCTTGTCGCTGTCGTCTTTCTTCTCACGTGTTGCTTCGATGATTTCTTGTAAGAACTTGAACAATCCACCAAAGCTTCTGTACATTTGATTCACCACACCCACTTGGCCTACACGCTCCAAGGCATTAACAGACGCCGCCAATGACCCCGCCATGGCCGCCACAATGCCTGGCCAAGACGAGTCATGGCTCACAAAAGCAGAGCCTAAAGCTGCAATCCCAGTGAGCAAAGGACCTAATATGGCTAAGGTTTTGTTGATCACGAGAGCCAAGTTTCGTAGCCTCTCATAGACGTCGTCCTCCATATCTCTTCTCTTCTCCACTCCTATATTCTCCCTCATCTCCTTTTCTAGTTCCGGAACTTTCATTGGGCACTCGGACTTGGAAGGATAAGCTTTGTCAAGTGCCATAACCCTCTCCATTGCGCTGTTAACGTCTTCCTGAGTTGGATTTCCAAGAGTTAACTTGGCTTGGATATAACTGCGAAGCTGCTTGAACAAATTGGTCGCATTTCGTTGTTCCTGGGCCATTTGTGAGGGCTGAAACTTGTTCATGATGATTAGCATCCCTGTGGCGGCAGTGAACAAAAGAGTGGACGTTAATTTGAGTGCAGTGTTGTGAATGGCTGTGTTGAGAGCAACCATGGCTGAGGCAGAAAGGATCATCATGTTGATGGAGTTCAAAAGAAGGCAGTTCCAAATGTTTCGTTGATCTTCAATACTTTTGTGCATTTCGATCCTTTCAGCTACGGCCACAGTACTGTGACGAAGCGGCTGTTGCTCACCCGACACGATCGTACGAGGTCACAATTCACCCAACACGATCATCCGGGGTGAACAAGAATTGGGGATCGGATGCGGGCGAAATTCCCGCCAATGGCTGAGATGTTCAGTCGACTCCCTCCCCCTTTGTGGGGGTCCGGACCCCTTACGAGTGAGCAGAAAAGGGAGGAGGAAAGAGGCCCTGGCGAACCGTCATAATTAGTGAACAAGTGTAAGCTTCGCTGCCCGACAGTATGGAGTACTGACCACACCGAGGGACAGGCCCTGAAGCGAAGGACAGGAACGAGCGGAATCAATGCGTTCCAATTTCTGGCCTTGCACCGACCATCCAATGGACCATGGACTAAACGGCCACTGCCTGAAAGGACTATGTCCCGTGGACCGCCCCCCCCCCCCCCCCACAAGGTACATCTCGCGCCTATGGGCCGCTATAACTATCCAAGAAGACACTCGAAACTGGAAGGATAAACAAACCCACCCGGTGGACTGCCGAGCTACAAGTCCCACGACACAGGAGCGGGATTCTCTAAAAAGCCAAGGTTGCGGGTGGCCAAGAGGGCCCACTTGGAGACTTGGGTTCTCAGCAGGAAATGCGAAGGTTGCTTGCTACGGCCACCAAGATTGCATGCAGTTGAATCATGGCCTTGGACCTGTTTGGGTCGCAAGAATAATGCTGAAAAGTTTGCGATGTGGTGAAGATTACATCTTTCTGTGATGGGACTATTGTTTGGATGGGGCCATTGAACTGCTGAACCAGCAGGTTGGAAGTTGATGATGTGAGCATTTTTGGAAGTGGGATTGGAACTCGTGCGAATTCGGGCATACTGTTGGAAGCATAAGCATGAATCCTATTATGAGAAAAAGAAGAAGATGAAGAAGATACAATTGAGAATGGTAAAGAAGACATTGGGACAATTTGGAAGGTTTTCTCTTTGGGGTGTTATAGGTGCAGGTTGAGATGTTGAATTAAAAATGGGGAGAACGAATATATAGAGAGAAATGAAAGAGGCTGGAAAAAAGGCAGACACGAAGAAAACATTGACTCTTGACGCATCGAAAAGTGGACTTGGCCTTTTCTGGCTGATATTCTCTTTTCTCTATATGTACTCTCATATTATATGTATAATCTATAATGTCAAGCTCAAACAAAGCTGCGAGATTATAAGCAATGTCCCGAAAACGCGGAAGCTTATCAAATGAATATGGAAAAAGGAATCCTCTCACATGCACGTACAATTTTTTCCCCTTCCTTCCTCCTCCTCCTTTCTTCTTCTTCATAAAACGATGTGTGTTAATGTAAGGTAAGGAGAGTAAGTCAGTACGTAATTGTGGAATTAATGTGGGATCGAAGTATTTGTGAATCAACCGAAAATTTCAGATATTAAGGAAAACTCAGATATGCTTGTTACTCCAAATTAAAATAATTAAAAGCCGTTTTCATATGGCTCAAGCAGTCTTCTAAGGTGTATTTTATTTTTATTTTTTTTTATTGCCGGTGTATTTTATTTTTAAGGAAACAAGCAAATATTTTTTTATAAATAATTAATATAATTAATTTTAGTAATTTCAATAAATTAGTTATCTAACTCTTACCTACCTAACGTAGCATTGGAGGGAGTATATAAAATTAAAAAAATTAGTTAAAGTTAATTAAATGTCCTAAATTTTTAGGATTTTTCAAATTTATCCTCATGAAAAAGGGAAGATTATTAGAGAACAAAAAACAAACTACTCCTCCGGTCCTAAATATAAAACCTTTATACATATTAGTATATAAGGGTATTATATTTAGAACTGGAGGAGTATTATCTAAGCCAAAAATAGAGGAGACAAAGAAATATTTTGAAATGTTATATATATATGGAGGTAGATACATAGATACATCAGAGATATAGTTTATTATATTGGCAAACAATGTCACATTTGCAGAGGCGTTTTTGTTGATGAAGGTCAGTGCAAGTGCAGTGTTGTGGCATGGCGCTTGCCCCATACTGTGCTAGGAATTCAAGTGCACAGCCGTAGCCTCCTTTGGTCCCTCCACACGTTCCATCCAAAGTCATCTCCTTTGGACACAAATTCCCACCACCTAATCATATTATTATACTCCAAACCACATTCATTAATATCATCAAATAATTAAAACCCACAATTACTTATTAATTAATTAATCAATCTCTCATCTCACATATATATATATATATATGCCTCGTACGTACCTTGAGCTTGAGCGTGGAGGCTAATGACGGAAACAAGAACAACAAATAGAGAGAAGATAAGCCCAAGCTTCATGATTTATGTTCTGCTATATATTTGGGGCTATATATATTCTGATCTCAAGTTTGATGGATGGTGACCACATGCATGATTATATGATTATATACTCTACACGTAGGGCTTTTCTGCATTGGAAAAAGGACTACATGTATTAATACATTTTGTTACTTTCTTAAACTAACTCTTTTAAGATTCAAAGAACCTGATTTTTTTAACTTTCATAAATTATCTTGTCTCATCCCATCACATGCTCCCCATTTATGAATCCAACATATTAAGTGCAATTAGGAACATTCATATGTACTAAATGCATTAAGAATTATTTGAATTTTGAGAATATGCATTACTCCCTCTCTCTGATATGTTCCTTATTACAAGAGACAATTGTGAAATAGTATGTTGTGTTCCTTTTTGTAAGAGACACTTAGAGGTTGTCTCAAATTTTATTTGTTGATTTTTTATTTTATCTCATTTAATTACTGATATTGCTTATATTATTGCATTTAATTCCCACATGTTATTTTTCTTCCACACAAATGAGGATTTTTTTTTACAGAAAAACTTATATTTTTTACACATTTATTGTTCTCAACTAATTTTTACTAATATTTTAAATAACATAGTTTAGATAATTGTCTTAGTTTAGATAATTGTCTCTTATAAAATGAAACGAAAAGAGTATTATGTTAGTATAAATACAATAATGTAATTTATTTATTAGTTTTAAACAACCGAAGGCCTAACAATTTAGAAGCCGATTTCAATTTGAATCAAAGTGATAAGGAAATCACCCACTCCCCATATTTCTCCTCTCTAAATTCATATATCGATCTATTAGTTTTATTATAACGTAAATGATTTAGATTTCATATTCATAACATTATTTTTTAACTTTAAAAAAATTACTTTTGTGGAGAACAACAGTTGTCACCTTAAAATAGTTGGGCTTTATCAAAAGCTAAATGTTCAAATATATCATTTACCATGAGATCTTATTATATAACTTTCTTTATACAAAAATAATAGAATGAAGACATCATGAAGATGGTTTTATACAAATTCTTTCTTCTTTGTAAAACTATAGGTCTGTCCCAAGTTAGATGGCTATAATACAATAAAAGAATAAAATAATGTTTTTGTCCGAAAGGACAAAGTTGTACCCAAAAAAAAATCAAAAAATAAGTCTTCTCAGAACAACTTGCTAGCAAATTCATCCATGTCAATTCCTTCCGACTCATAGGCAACAAATTTTGAGGCAAGTCGTCTGAGCTGCGAGACGCTTCTTCCCAATTTCATGGCCACCTTCGTTTCAAAGAGGGCACCGTTCTCTCTTTTCTCGCAGTCTTTCTCTTCAAGCGTTGCTTCTATGGTTTCTTGCAGCAACTTGAAGAATCCTCCACAGTTTCTGTACATTTCAAACACCATTCCCACTTGGCCTCCATGCTCCAATGCATTCACAGACGCCGCCAACGACCCAGCCATGACGGCCGCAATGCCTGGCCAAGACGAACCATGGCTGGCTAATGCAGAACCTAAAGCTGCAATCCCAGTGAGCAAAGGACCTGATATGGCTAAGGTTTTGTTGATCTTGAGAGCCAAGTTTCCTAGTCTGTCATAATCCTCCATATCTTTTCTTCTAACCACTTCAAGAAGCTGCCACATCTCCGTTTCCAGTTCTGGAGTCCATCCATTTTTATTATCCGTTTTCTTCTGCGATCTGGTGGTGGCTTCTGTTTTAGGCCACCAAACAGCAGGCTCAAATTTGGAAGGGAATTTCTCAAGCATGGTTCCTAATAGGGGAAGTGGGTAAGCTTTGTCGAGTGCCAAAACCTTCTTCATCGCAGTGTCGACGTCTCCCTCAGTTGCATTTCCAATAGCTAATGTGGTTTGGATTTCAGTTTGAAGCTGCTTGAACAACCTCGTTGCATTTCGTTGCTCCTCGGCGAGCTGTGACGGCTGAATCTTGTTCATGATGAGAAGCATTCCGGTGGCGGCAGAGAACAAAAGGGTAGACGATAATTTGAGTGCCAACATCGGTGCTGTGTCGTCAACGGCGGTGGTGACTCCAACCATGCCGGCGGCGGCCAGGGTGATCATATTGACGGAGTTGAAAAGAAGAGAGTTCCAATTGTTGCGTTGCTCGCCAATGTTTTTATGCATTTCAACTCTGTCAGCCACAGCCTCCAATACTGCATATAGTTTAACAGTGGCCTCGGACTTGCTGGGTTTGGACAAATCCACTTGTGAGTTTTTGGCATCTTTCTCTAACGGAATTATTGTATGTATAGATCCATTGAGTTCCTGAATCAGCTTCGTCGTCGTCGTGGGTATTTTCGGAAGTGAGAAAGGAACTGGGGGGAGCTTGGAAACATTAATGGTGGCGTTGACTCTGTTGAAAGTCGAAGAAGAAGAAGAAGAAGAAGAAGAAGAAGAAGAGAGCGAAGCTGAGATTCGTAAACAAGACATGAGAGCGATTTAATTGAAATGGATTGCTTCTGGGTTTGGTTTAGAATGAGGATGGGGAAGAAGACTTGGGTTCTGATATTTATATACCAGACAATCAGAGATTATCAGAAGGAACCAAAATGGAAGGCGAATGAGTCATATTTGGGAAAATATTGACCATTGACCAAGTGAGTAAGACCGAGCCTTGCATTTGACATTTCAATAAGGACCTAGCTTATAGCTTATACATTTCAATTTTAAAAAATTTCCTATAGTTTCAAAGGCTATACGGATTCTAAACTCTAAACTTCAATTTATTATACAGCTGATATTGATGATTGCTTGCACTAATATCGAATATAATTTTTGTCCCATTTATTTATTATTATTTGCCAAAGTCTCTCATTAATTTAAATTTTATTTTTTATTTGACGAAGAAAAAAATTTGACTAATGTTGATGAAATAATTTTATTTAGCTTGACTAAAACGATGATATTTTTTAAAAAATAATTTTCTATAAAAAATTATAAAATGACATTAAAAGATTGCCCGTGGTGTATAGTTCATTATTGCCCATGATTTCAAATATTATCTTCAATTCTCAAAATACTAACTTAACTGTGCCTGTAAAAATTATTGACTTCTTTTAAAAGATTGATCACCAAAAACTTTTTTTTACAAGACTCAATAACAAGTAACTCTATAAAGATATTCGAATAAAATTAACTTTTCGGTTAAGCTAAGCTACAATTAAATGATCATCCCCGTTTTATATGTTACAAATTTGAATTAAATTTGTCAAAGTGTGAATAAATATTACAGATTATTCTTCATAGGGCAGTTCAAAGTGGCAAAATCTTAGTCAGATTTTTACGACTCTATTATCGATTTTTGCAAATAAATTTCATAGTAATTAAGTGGGTGCTCTTCTACAGTCGAGCATTGCATTACGCATCATGATCGGGGATATAAATATACCTCTGACTAATTGGAATAGTTATTTATTTTATTGCGACAAATAATTGGATTTGTCAGAAGACAGGGGACCATAATTAGGTAATGAAGCCATCTAACTGTTCCAAACAATAATAAATTCAAAGGGGGCGCTTAATTATGGGTAGGTTGAGATGGATGGCTATAAACGTACAACTCGTCAAATCTTCTTCGTGAGCTGCTGGGTCAACCCATCAATTAATGCATATATGGCCCCTAGCCCCCTACATGTACAACTCAACTATTTATACGTAGCTTAAATCCAATATGCTTTTATATACAATATCCACTTTTACGTTTCTGCTCATTGGCCACTTGTATTTTAAGTTTACAAATAAAAAAATATATTAAATTAATAATTTTTTAACCTTTTGCCCTTGTTAAAGGAAAGGTATTAAAAAAAATATGTTCTATATTTTTTCTTACCTATTTAAGTCAATTAGAATAAAACTTAAAAAAGATTATTAATTACTCTAAAAGTATTTTATATTTAGAATAAAACTATTTTCTTACAAATGACTTATAAATAAAAACAAAACAGTACAAGGCTAAGTAGAGGCGTTCAACTTGGGCCCTCCTGACATATATCATGTCTTGATTCTAGTTATTTTGGGGTTGAATAGTCTTGTCTTGAAAATTTTTCAGACATATGTATCATCATCTTCAATTTAGAAATTTATTTTAATTATTAATTGTTACTTTAATGATGTTCTTTATGAGTTCTCCTGTACAGATTATATAATATTTTCTGTGGATATTTTGGGTTTATTTATTTTCTGTCTTTCAATATAATAGGAAACTTTTATCCTTGGCCATTGTTTTAACCAATTTTTATCTATTTTATTTATTTTCGTTGTAAATTTTTTATTATAAATTCTCATGCTCTATATATAATTGGTTTCCAATTAAAAAAAATCAAAAACTTTAAAAAGCAAAAAGATGAGACGTCTTTGTCCGATCCTAGTCATGTCCTGTTTAATAAGAACAAGATCATCAAGAAATCCTGATTATTAAGACAAGATCAGGACATGATTGTTCTAATCCCGCCCTTATGAACATCACTAGGACCAAGCAGGTAACATGTAACTTGGTGTATTCACATTTACGTTGTCTAAATGAGCCAACCCGGCCAGACCTGCCCAAAAAAATAAAAAAACAAGCAGGCTATATGATTTCACAGGTGAGCCAACCCGTGCCTGCTGCTCGTATAATCAATATTATTCAACATGATGAAGTTGGTAGTAACTAGTAAGGTGGTTTCTTATTGATCAAACATAGATAGAGATACATATATAGGATTATATTGTTCAGGCTAAGTACAAACAATGTCACATTTGCAAAGGCGTTGTTGATTAAGGTCAGTGCAAGTGCAGTGCTGTGGCATGGCCCTTGCTCCATATTTCCCTAGGAACTCAATTGCGCAGTTGAATCCTCCACTGCTCCCTCCACAACTTCCCTCCAACCTCATCTCCTTTGGACACAATTTCCCACCACCTAAACAAAAACAAGTTCGTTTAGTTCCTGAAATAGTGTTTTTTTGGTATCTGAAACAACATTTTACAGGCATAAATATCTGACAGATAAAACCGTCTTCATCAATAAAACTCGATGGACCAAGACTACTGGTTTCAAATTTCAATAAGAAAAATCAAAATAAAGTTAAATTTCATGAACTCAAAATGATATTAATCCTGTATGTGTGTGTATATCATACCTTGAGCTTGAGCATGGGGGCTAAAGAGAGAGAGAAGAACTAAAATTAATAGAAAGAAAAGAGGTGCAAGCTTCATGGTTTATGTATATTGTATTGTGATGAAACTGGTGGATGAGTGTTGCAACCAAAAGAATATGTATGTTTATATACACACCTAGGGCTTTTCACCATGGAAAATGATTTAAGACTGTTTATAAGTTTTGATATGGCTGTGCTTTTTTGATATAATCTTAAATCTTTGATTAACTTGGTTCCCTAATTTGTGATTATTCTTCGAGACCTTTCATTGCATGTGGCACAATTTTCGTTTGTAAAGATGCAATTGGTATTGCTTTATATATGTCTTATCCAAAAAAAAAAAAAAGGTATTGCTTTATATATGGTCTTGATTAGATTTGGTGGCCATCTAAAGATAAAGGATATTCTTCTTCTCCTTTTTTTTTTTTTAAAAAAAAGAGATTTAAAATGTTCACATTTAATCTAAATGATTTAGATTTCATATTTTTGTTTTTTTTAACTTAAAATATTATTTCTCTGTAAATTAATAGTAGTTGTTACATGCATATTTGACTTTATTCGAATATAAAACATCAGCCTTATAGTTTAATTATTTTAATTATAATTGGCATGTATATATTTTAGGGTCAGAAATGATTCATGGTGCCATTCTTTATCTTAACCACGTAATATATATACATGATATCTCTTGTAGTTATATTATAATGCACATTCATTAATCAAATAATCAAAAGTCACAACTACTTAATTAATGAATATAATCTCTCATCATAGCCAGTACCTTGAGCATGAGCGCGGAGGCAAAAGACAGAAAAAAGAACTAACAATAGACATAAAATAAAGGACTTTTCTGTATTGGAAAAGGATTAGATTTTATTACATTTTGTATGTTCATGAACTAATTCCCAAGATTCAAAGAACCTGATTTTTACTTTCATAAAACATCTTGTCCGATCCTATATGCTCCCCATTTATAAATCCAACTTATTAAGGGCAAGAACATTCATATGTACTAAATGCATCAAAGATTCTTTGAATTTGGGAAATGTACATTATTATATTAGTATAAATACAATGTAATACTATCACTGGCCTTTAATATAAGAGTCATGTAACTAATTTGAGGAGATTAAAAAAATTAGTTAAGTTGGTTAATAATGGCACGTATGTGTTGACTTTCCCAAACCACCCTCTTTAATCATGTGTATCGAGACTATCCTTTGATGAGAACTCCTTACAATTACTAGGGATGTTTTAGAAAAAATATTATAAATTTGAGAGACAAAATAGATAGATTTAAAATTAGGATCAAGTTTAATTTTTAACTAACTCTTATATCAAGGACACAAGGTAATATATTTATTGGTTTTTAATAATTAGAGGCCTATGAATAAAGCCCATTTCGAAGTCTCACACACACACATTTGAATCTAAGTGAATAAGAGGACTTCTCCCCCAATTCTCCTCTTTAAATTAAACTTCAACCTTTATTTTCATACTAAAGAAATCATTTTTTGTAGAACAATAATTATTACATGAATAGTTGAGAAATGTTTTTTGTCCGAAGGTTAATTAGTTGAGATTGAGCAAAATCTAAATGTTGAAATATACTCCATTTGATTTAAAATATAAGATAAATTTATCCATTTACTATCAAGAAATTAGTTAAAATCACTTTAAAACAGGCATGTATTTTTTTTTACAAATATACCCTTATTAATGAAGAAAATAAGTAAAAGATGTAATAAATGAATTAAAGAAAAAAAGAAAATATACGAGGGTAAAAATGAAAAAAAATACTGATTTAATGCTTAGACAAAAGTGAATATTATTTTATTAAAAACTCAAGCTCCTTTAACAACGTTTATCTTATATTGTGAACCGGAGAGAGGATCATTTACCATGAGATCTCATTACATAACTTTTTTGAACGTCATTCTTGGTTCGTTTGTAAATTATTTTGATCACCCAAACGGTATCGTAAGCATAGGACATATCTTCATCAACTTGGACCCTAAAGCTATCAAATACTAATCATCAAACTAATTTTAACGCTTCTTCCTAATTCCATTCCCGCCTTCATTTCATGCGGTGTCGTCCGCTTTCTCTTGTCGCTGTCGTTTTTCTCTTTTCTCTTCTTCTATTCCATACTCTCCCTCATTTCCTCTTCTAGTTCTGGAACTTTCATTTGGTAGTCATTAGTTTTAGTTTTGGAGGTAGTATAATTAGATTTTAATGACAACTTATTTTACAATCGAAATAACTTTAGTTAGTAGTTGTAACTAATAATAAGGATGTTGCTTATTAATCAAACACATAGAGACAGATACATAGGATTAATGTTTCAAGGACAAACAACGTCACATTTGCAGAGACGTTGGTGATTAAGGTCAGTGCAAGTGCAGTGCTGTGGCATGGCGCTTGCCCCATACTGTGCCAGGAATTCAAGTGCACACCCGTAGCCTCCCCTGGTCCCTTCACATGTTCCATCCAAAGTCATCTGCTTTGGACACAAATTCACACCACCTAATACAAAAACACATCCATTAATCAAATCACAACCATAATAACATTAATTATAATCCCTCAATATGTTTCAATAATATTGAATCAATACTTAACAATGAAGCTACAACATGTATGTATATATGTATATATCGTACCTTGAGCTTGAGCGTGGGGACTAAAGAGAGAAAGAAGAACTAAAATTGCTAGAGAGAAAAGAAGTGCAAGCTTCATGGCTTTTATATACTGTATTGTGATGAAACTGGTGGATGAGTGTTGCAAAATGAATGTGTATATTTATATACACACAAACACGGGGGCTTTTCATCACGGAAAATGATTAAAAGACAATGTGTATTTATAAGTTTTGATATGGCCTGTGCTTTTTTATAATCTTAAATAATCTTGATTAACTTGGTTCCCTAATTTGTGATTACTCTTCGAGACCTTTCATTGCATGTTGTACGATTTTTGTTTGTAAAGATGGAATTGGTATTGCTTTATGGTTTCAGATTTGATGGTCATATCTATAAAGGATATTCTTTTTTATTTTTCTAAAAAAAATGAGATTTAAAGTTTTCACATTTAACCTAAATGATTTAGATTTCATACTTTCTTTTTTAACTTAACATATTAGTTCTCGGTTTTTACATTCATGTTTGACTTTATTCAGATATACTTAGGGGTGTTTGGCATCTTATAAAAGTACTTAAAAAAAATATTTTTACGAGTCAAGATAAGAATTCTTCTCACATATTTACCTCAAACTTCATAAAATTACTCTTGAAAAGCGAATCCAAACACTCCTTAAATATGGGATCTTGTGTTATATCTTCCCTTCATATTCTTCCTAAATGTCTTATAGGGGCATAGGGCTAAAACGTCTCATGTTATGCTGCCAATTATAAATCCAATTAACTTCTATATATTAAGGGCAAGAACATTCATATGTACTAAATGCGTTAAGGATTCTTTGAATTTGGGAAATGTACATAATTACGTTAGTATAAATACAACGTAATATGTTTGTTAGTTTTTAAAAATTGGAGGCCTTACCCGTCTTAGTCATAAAAAAAAAAAAAGTTACAGATACCCACAAGAAAACTTTTGGAGTAAAATTAAACTTTAACCCTTATTTTTATACCAAAGAAATCATTTTTTGTAGAGCAATAGTTGTTACATTAATAGTTGAGATCTAGCAAAAGCTAAATGTTGAAATATACTACTCTTCCGGTCTTTAATATAGGACCAATTCTTGAGTTGGTTTTTCCTAAATATAAGACCTATTTATTATATTTATCAATTTTCTCTATTACCCCTATGATTACTCCCTCAACTATAATCAAGTAGAAGAGGGAGATGGTATTAAGAAAGATGATTATGGTGTTTTAGGAAAAATGTGTCACTTTCCTTATAATTAACTAACTTACCTAACTTCCTTAATATAATTAAATTAGTTAAATGGGTCCTATATTAAGGACCAGTATCATTTACCATGAGAACTCATTTCATAACATTTTTGAACGCCATTCTTCGATCGTTTGTAAATTATATTCTGATCACCCAAATTGTATCATAAGCATAGGACATATCTTCATCAACTTGTATCCTAAAGCTATCAGATGTCAATCATCAAACTAATTTTAACGCTTCTTCCTAATTCCATAGCCACCTTCATTTCATGATGTGCTGTCGGCCTTTTCTTGTCGCTGTCGTTTTTCTCTTTATTATGTGTCACTTCGATTATCACTTGTAACAACTTGAAGAATCCACCACACTTTCTGTACATATCATACACCATCCCCACTTGGCCTGCACGCTCCAAGGCATTAACAGATGTAGCCAATGACCCTGCCATGGCCGCCACAATGTCTACCCAAGACGAACCATGGCTCACTGATGCAGCAGAGCCTAAAGCTGCAACGCCAGTGAGCAAAGGACCTAAAATGGCTAAGATTGTTTTGATCTTGAGAGCCAAGCTTCGTTGCCTCTCGTAGACGTCCTCCATATCTTTTCTATTCTCCACTTCTAGTTCAGCTGGAACTTTCGTCTGGTAGTCATTAGCTTTAGTTTTGGGCCACCAAGCAGCAGGCTCAAACATTGATGGGTAAGCTTTGTCAAGAGCCAAAAGCCTCTCCATTGCGCTGGGTTTGGATACGGAGTGAAGCTGCTTGGACAATGTAGCCGCATTTCGTTGTTCCTGGGCCATTTCTGAGGGCTGAATCTTGTTCGTAATGAGAAGCATCCCCGTGGCGGCAGTGAACAAAAGAGTGGACGATAATTTGAGTGCTGTATTGTCAATGGCAGTGTTGGACGGAACTATGGTTTGGATGGGGTCATTGAATTGCTGAACCAGATTGGTAGATGATGGAGGCAGTTTTGGAAGTGAGATTGGAACTCGTGCGAGTTTTGGCATACTGTTTGCAGCATAAGCATCATGAACTCTCCTTCGACAAAAGGAAAAAGAAGAAGAAGATGGAATTGAGATTGGTAAAGAAGACATTGGAACAATTTGAAAGGTTTAATTTCTCTTGGTGTGTTACAGTTGGAGGTTGAGATGCTGAATGAAAAATGGGAAGGACGAGATGTCATATATATAGAGAGAAATAGGAAAAGGAAACCCAGAAGTCAGACTACATAAGAAAGTACTTTGACTCTTGAAACATGAACATGTGGACTCGGCCTTTTCTGGCTGATATTCTCTTCTCTTTGGTGTTTACTTTTTTTATGTCTGCTTTTTAATTTGTGCGTCTCAATATAAAATTAAGCTGCGAGTCTATAAGCAGTGATTTGAATTAAAGAAGCCCCTATAATTTCTACTAACCTTTACATGTCCCCAAGACGCGGAATCTTATATCACATGCAAGGTCAAAAAAGGATCCTGCAATATTATATATATATATATATATATATATATATTCCCACTCTTTCTTCCTCTATGTTCTCTTCAACGTATTACTTCCTCCTCCTTGTTCTTTCTTCTTGGCCTCCGTGGCTGCTGTTTCTTCTTCTTTCATATTCATTTCAGTCGTTTTCAACAATCTATGCCAGGTAATCATGAAATTTTTATTCTTTTTATGGCCATCATCATGGAATTTTTATTCCACACTGTGTGATTGAAATTCAAAAAATAAGCAACAACTCTCACTAGGGCTTCACATGGGTAGGGCTGGGCAGGACAGGACCCTTGCCTGATGCCCAGCCTGAAGAATGAATGGGCTGGAAAATGCAGCCCGTTGCTCGGTCCTGCCTATGAAAAGCCCTATTGAATTTGGGCTGGGAAAATACGGGCTGGGCAGGGTGGGCTTTCATGCCCAACAAGTCAATATGCTATATTAATTAACTAATTATTTATGTCCCCCTAAATAATCTAATGTAACTTTATATTAAAATGACAACTTGGCCTTAATTGTGTTATTGCTAATTAATATATTATGAAACTATTTTTTGCAGTAGCTAGGAGGAGTGGACTATGAAAAAAAAATGTTTGTATATTTTATTAAGCTTAGTTGTTTTTCTAGTTTCTAACTCTCATAATCATTCAAAAATAAATAAGTATAATGAACACTGAATATTGATGCAACAGTGAGTTTGATTCGGAAAAGAAATATGAGGCAAATAAAATAAATATATAAATAAAATAATATATATTTTTGCAGGCAGGGCCAAATGGGCAGGGCAGCATACCGTACCCGATGTCCAGCCTTGCCCAACAATTTGCCCAGCCCGAACATGCCCAATAGTTCTTTTGGGCCAATTTTTTTAGGGCAGGCTGGGCATTTTTTTGCGGGATTGGGCAGGCATAGCGGGCAACTGGGCTTCATCAACACCCCTAACTCTTACCCCCCACTCTCTACTATTAAAAAAAAATACATGATTAACGACAAAATTTTTATTTAGTCATAAAATTAAATTGGCGACAAATTTTGTTCTATTGCTTATTGTTCTGTTACTCATTGGATTATTAACACAATTTCAATTCCATCACTAATGATGTAATTATTCTGTTGCTAATTACCAATATTTTCATCGCTAAAAATTTTACAACAAAAATTAGTGATGAAAATTTCTGATCTGAAAATTCCATCACTAAAGATTTACCGAGACGGATTAGCGACAGAAAAATTCCTGTCACTAAATTTAGTAACAGAATTTATATCACTAATTCGTCAGCAAATAGTGACAGAATAATTTTCTGCCACTAATTAATTTTGTTGGTAATAAGCTGTTTATTTTTTCCACTGGCCACAAATCCAAGATCAAATTTACTGAGCTCACCAGATATCTTCCAATTCATTGATGAAAGTTCCGAGTCTTAATACGGATCCATTTTATTGGTTACAAAGTTTAAATACTAAACTTGCAATTTCCAAGTGGTGATTCCTATATCATTAAAAGTTTAATTCAATTCTACCGTAAGCTAAGGAAAAGTTCTGCGTACAAATGCAATATTTTTTGTGTCAAAATAAGAATATTATTTCTTGTATTTCGGGAGACTTTACATAATAAAGAATAAAAGAATGCTTCTGTGTCCTATCTAAAGTTAGGATCGACGAACTGAAAAAAGTTAGTCTTCAGAAAAGTTTGCTGGCAAATTCATCCATGGCCATTCCTTCCGACTCATAGGCAACAAATTTTGAGGCAAGTCGTCTGAGTTGCGAAACGCTTCTCCCCAATTTCGTTGCCACCTTCATTTCAAAGAGCTCGCCGTTCTCTCTTTTCTCGCAATCTTTCTCTTCAAGCGTTGTTTCTATGCTCTCTTGCAGCAACTTGAAGAAACCACCACAGTTTCTGTACATTTCAAACACCATCCCCACTTGGCCTCCATGCTCCAATGCATTCACAGACGTCGCCAACGACCCAGCCATGACGGCCGCAATACCTGGCCAAGACGAACCGTGGCTGGCTAATGCAGAACCTAAAGCTGCAATGCCAGTGAGCAAGGGACCTGATGTGGCTAAGGTTTTGTTGACGTTGAGAGCCAAATTTCCTAGTCTCTCATAGTCCTCCATGTCTCTTCTCTTCATCACTTCAAGAAGCTGCCACATCTCCGTTTCCAGTTCTGGAGTCCATCCATTATTCGTTTTCTCCTGCGATCTGGCGACTTGCTTTTGGAAGTCATTCGTCTTGTTACTTTTAGGCCACCAAACAGCAGGCTCGAACTTTGAAGGGAATTTCTCAAGCATGGCTCCCAAGAGAGGAAGTGGATAAGCCTTGTCAAGTGCCAAAACCCTCTCCATTGCACTGTGGACGTCTTCCTCAGTTGGATTTCCAAGAGTTAACGTCGTTTGGATTTCCTTCTGAAGCTGTTTGAACAACCTAGTGGCGTTTCGTTGTTCCTCAGTGAGTTGTGAGGGCTGAATCTTGTTCATGATGAGAAGCATCCCTGTGGCGGCTGTGAACAAAAGAGTGGACGATAATCTAAATGCAGTATTGTCAATGGCAGTGTTGAGACCAACCATGGTTGTAGCAGGAAGAGTCATCATATTCACAGAGTTCAAAAGAAGAGAGGTCCAGTTGTTTCGTTGCTCGCCCATGTTGTTGTGCATTTCAATTCTGTCGGAGACAGCCTCTAAGATTGCATATAATCGAATGGTGGCCTTGGACTCGTCAGGTTTGGAAAAATGTTGGAGCATTTGTGTGTTGCCGACATCTTTATCTGCTGGAGATATTGTGTATAAGGATCCATTATCGGATTCACGAACCAGCTTCGTAGTTGAAGATTTGGTGGGTATTTTTGGAAGTGAGATTGGAGCTCGTGGGAGTTTTGGCACACTAATGGCGGCGTTAACTCTGCTTAAAGAAGAAGAAGAAGAAGAAAGAGTTGAGATCTGTAGAGAAGACATTTGAATAATTTGGAAGGTTTTCTCTTCGGTGTGTTCCGGTTGGAGGTTGAGATTTTGAATGAGAAATGGGAAGGACGAGGGGTCATATATATAGCGGTAGGAAGAGAGAAGATCGAGAAAAGTCTGAGGAGAAGAAAATATTGACTATTGACCTTTTCTGGCTGACATTTTCTATATACTCTAATATATTTGATGTAGTTATACCTTTCAATCTCAAAAATGTCAGCTTTTTAATTAGATTTGTCCGTTTCAATATATACGTTCGTTGAAAATTTTGAAGATAGACTCGTTCTATTATTAATTAACTATAGACTGCGCAAATCAATGCGTCAGATAGGTCCATATGCAATATAAAATAATAAAGTATGGGCCCACAATCTAATTACAAATGAATTTAATTAATTAATAAGTTCATTAAAAAGAACAGAGGAAAATAGTGACGTGTATGTGAGTGAAATGTAATCTTGTTATATACTTATATTTATATTTATACATATAGAAAAAGGTCTATCTTATATTTTAGGAAAAGTAAATAATTTAAAATTAGAAATTTTTTTTACACCAAAACCATATTCATGTTAAAAATCACACAAACCTATATTTTTAATGTTTTAATGGTTTTTATGCCAAATATTCATTATCATATAGCATCAGTCTTATGGCAATGCGCAAGAATGGTAAGTATGTTTTATGCCACAAATAATTTATGATGTCATTCTTTATTTTAACCACTCATTTTGTATCCTATGCATCACATATTTTGTAAAATTAATATCCAGACGGAATGCTAAAATCTAAGTCAAATCCTATTAGAAGCAAAGAAGACAAAATAAAAAAATAAAAAAACAAGGCATTGTGTCATATTTTCAAACCTCATAAGTCAAAGGAATATTTACATGCCTTTCATTTGAAGGGTGCATGTAAATATAGATAGTTATTTGCAAGAACATTCAGGTGTAATAAAATGCACTTAGAATTGGAGAAATGTGCAATATCATGTTAGTGAAAATACAATAAAATACTCTTCTCATCCCTAATTTAATATCTAATTAATTAATTTGAGTAAATTAAGAATGTTAGTTAAATTAGTTAACTTAGAAAAAAATTAATAAACATGTGAAATATATTTTATATATAAGACCAACATCAACTTTTAAATTAAATCTTATATTATGAACAGGAGGAGTAATATATTTATTACTACCTCCAATCTTTAATATAAAAATTAGTTGACTAATTTGAGTAAATTAAAAAAATTAATTAAATTAGTTATTTGCAGCAAATAAATGTTGTCTTTTCCAAAATATTATTGCTAATGAAGTGTGTTAGTTAAAACTACTATTATTATAAGAATCATCTTAAAAAAATAGATAAATAAAAAATAAAATAAATTGAGGTCTTATATTTAGAATTAAAATAAAAATTAAACAAAGAGGTAGTAGTTTTTAATAATTGGAGCTTCGACGAAGCCCATTTCAATTCGAATCAAAGTGAATGAGAGGGCTCCTCCCCCGTTCTAAATTTTCTCCTGCTCTTACAAAGTTACAATCATATCCGTTAGTTTTATAACATAAATTATTTAGATTCATTTTCATATGTTTATTTTTATTTTTAAGCTTAAAAAAATACTTTTCTGTAGAACGGTAGTTGTTACATTCGTGGTTGGGCTTTATCAAAAGCTAAATATTCAAATATATTACCACGAGATCTCATTTTATAACTTTCTTATTAAACGTCATTTTTTGTTGATATCATAATTACTTTTGATTTTTTTCTTTATTTTGATCACCCTATACAATACTCCTTCTTACTTGATACCTAGCTTGAATGATAAACTCGTTATATTATCTCCAGTCCTAACTATAAGAGCTAGTTGACTAATTTAAGAAGATTAAAAAAATAAATTAAGTTAGTTATTTGTAATAAATATGTGTTATCTTTCTTAAAATATCTTTGCTAATCAAGTGTGTTGGCTAAAACTACTATTATTAAAAGGATTACTTTAGAAAAAAAAATATAAATATGAGAGATAAAGCGGATTGAGGTTTTATATTTAAGACCAAAATAAAAGTCAAATGAGATCTTATATTAATGATCGGAAGTAGTATTTTGCAATCCGTTGCTCAACTTAGAGCCCGAGCAATTTTGGGCTAGGTTAGGTTAGGGAAGATGGGTTCTCTTGCCCAGGAAGTGGTTGCCTTGTCATGATATGTGAAACTCTCAATTAAAAGTGATGAACAATATTTTACTTTGAACTTTAAATATTTTAAGAGAAGAAATGTAAAAATGATATTACAAGTTCATATATCTATCTATCATTCCATATTTCCACTTGATTACATAATCCAACACAACACAATGAGTTTTAAAACAATATCCATGATCAAGCATATTAACACTACTACAGCCTCCAAATATAATAATACCATTTATGTATGTTATATATATACAATTATATAATAAATACATGTATATCATATATATATATATATATTTACACACAGTTTGGGCAGGACCAAATGGGCATGGATGCATATCTCTGCATGATGCTTAGCCCTACCCAACATTTGGCCCAGCTTGCAAGTTCCCAAGTATTTTTGGGCTATTTTTTTGTGCTGAGCTAGCATAATATTCCACAGGCTTAGGGCATTGAGCATTTGGGCGGGGCTGCTGAACACCCTTACCAAATACTAAACGTTGACTCTTGCCTCTTGCGACATGTTCTCTATCAAGCCTTACCTCCAAATCAAGTCTAGCAAAAGCTAAAATCAAAGTCAAGTCCCTTCAGGACAAAAGAAGGGGTAAAAAGAAAGCGCCCTTTTCAGACCTCAAAATTTAATTTAAAAAATTTGACATGGTTTTCAGTCAAAAATAAAACTTTTCTCTATATTAATGCAAATTTGTATAATGTTTAAGCATATTAAGATCTTTACTATTGTCAAGAAACTATACATAAAGAACGAAATAATCCTTATAAAAAAACAGAGAGAGAGATAATTTTTGCCAGAGCTATCAGATACCAATCATCAGATTAATTTTAACGCTCCTCCCTAATTCCATAGCCACCTTCATTTCATGATGTGCTGTCGTCTTTTTCCTGGCGCTGTCGTCTTTCTTCTCACGTGTTGTTTCGATGATCTCTTGCAAGAACTTGAACAATCCACCAAAGCTTCTGTACATTTCATAGACCATCCCCACTTGGCCTACACGCTCCAATGCATTAACAGACGTCGCCAATGACCCTGCCATGGCCGCCACAATGCCTGGCCAAGACGAACCATGGCTCACAAACGCAGAGCCCAAAGCTGCAATCCCAGTGAGCAAAGGACCTAATATGGCTAAGGTTTTGTTGATCACGAGAGCCAAGTTTCGTAGCCTCTCATAGACGTTGTCGCCCATATATCTTCTCTTCTCCACTTCTATATTCTCCCTCATCTCTTTTCTAGCTCCGGAACTTTCATTTGGTACTCAAACTTGGAAGGATAAGCTTTGTCAAGTGCCATAACCCTCTCCATTGCACTGTTAACGTCTTCCTGAGTTGGATTTCCAAGAGTTAATTTGGCTTGGATATAACTGCGAAGCTGCTTGAAACATGGGTTCCATTTCGTTGTTCCTGGGCCATTTGTGAGGGCTGAAACTTGTTCATGATGATTAGCATCCCTGTGGCGGCA